>NW_010512380.1:0-21834 GCF_000687285.1 Phaethon lepturus
GATGACCTGAAAAGGTCCCTTCCAACCCAAAAATTCTATGTTTCTACATTTCTTGTGTCCTCTCCCTCTTTCACTACCACATCCTTTAGTGATCATGAGCTTTTTCATATTAATTTCTAGTCTTTTTTTTTTTTTGGTGGATAATTCCAATTAGTGTCCCATCCTGCAATTCAACTCTCATAGAAGATTTAGTATCCTGCTAGTCCCAAAATTTAGTGGCATCCTTCACTTACGTTCTGATGCTGATGAGCGGTGACACGCCAAAACTTTGCAAAATGCCCTAAGCTGCTGAGAAATGTTGCGACGTGGCATGAGTGGCAGTCCTCCTCTGTTGATATCTGTTGCACTGTTTGGAGAAAAACAAGAGAAAACCAGGCTCCCACTACAAACTTGAGCCTATGGAGGAATTAATGAAATCTCGCTGTTTGGAGACTCACAGATGCCGTTTTGTTGGAAGCATGCTGAGACTGACATAAAATCCTTTTGGATAATACTCAGTAAACATCTGGTACCTTTTTTTAAAAATAAAAACTATAATTGTTTTAGGCCTTGTTGTCTGCCCATGCTGCTAATGTACCTGTGAGGTCTAATTAGTTGACAAGTGACAAAAGAGGCTACTGTAGTGAAGGGGAGGCTAGGTGCCAGGATTGTTAGATAGGTTGGGTAAGAGCCATGGGAGCCAGCAGGTGATGGATGCAGGAAAGGTGTATTATCCTCTGCTTTGTTACAGATGTGGGGACATGAGAAAATGAGGCAAACTGGTGAACCAAAAGCTCAATGTTTTACTATTCATCTTATGTAAAATTGGATCTGCAGTTTTCTGTGAGTATGATGGTTAGGTTCTTTAATAGCTGTTCAGTGGAAAAAAAACCCCAAACAACCTGACCTTCAGCATCTGTTGAGTTCCTCTCAATGATTGTGAAAATAAGATGGAGAGGACTTGCTGCCTGAGTTTAACATGAATAAGGTTTGTAAAAACATGTGGCACTGGTGTAGATGTATTCTTGTTTGCCATCAGTGATAAAATCCCCGCTGACAGTTAGGAAAATCTGAATTGGGTCAAGGCAGAGGGGAGTCCCCTCTGGTTTTATAACCATGTCTACAGGACACAATCATTAGCTGTGTACAGCAAAAGCTGACTACCTGCTTTGCTTGGGTCTTCTCCTTGAATTGTTGCTTATTCCTAAATTAATAAATTTGTTATCCATATATTTATGTAGCTATAATATATTGAAGATGCTTTACATCCTGTCAGGCAAAGAGGAGATCTGGGCACCTCAGAAAGCTTTCCAGATCTGGGTTGGGCTGGTTCAGCTGGTACCTACCTCTCCATCAGTGTGGTGACTACACTCTGACCATCTACGCCAAGTCTTGTTGGCTACACAGGGATGCCTGAGTTATGAAGCTGCAGGTTCAAGTGCCATATGCCACCTTTTTTGAGTGTGACAGTCTCAGTGTTTGATTTTTCACTACTGGTTCTGAAAAATCTATGGCCTGGCTGAGCTCTGCTTGGCCCTTAGCTTAGTTATGACACTGGAGGTAGGTAGTGTTCATGTCCGGATTTGAAAAAACATTTTTAAGAAGTGTTTCAGTACTGCTTAGCACATTACTGTAGATTTGTTGCAAGGAATTAGATCCTTGTGATGGGTTAACCCTGGCTGGATGCCAGGTGCCCACCAAAAATGCTCTATCACTCCCCTCCTCAGCTGGACAGAGGACACAAAATGTAATGGAAGGCTCATGGGTCAAGATAAGGACAGGGAGAGACCATTCAGCAATTACCGTCATGGGCAAGACAGACTCAACTTGGGGGAATTAGTTTAATTTATTACCAAACAAATCAGAGTAGAGTAATGAGAAATAAAACCAAGTCTTAAAACACCTTCCTCCCACCCCTCCCTTCTTCCCAGGCTCAACTTCACTCCCTAATTCTCTACCTCCTCCCTCCCAGTGGCACAGCAGGACAAGGAATGGGGGTTGTGGTCAGTTCATCACATGCTGTCTCTGCCACTCCTTCCTCCTCAGTGGGAGGACTCCTCACCCTCTTCCCCTTCTCCAGCGTGGGATCCCTCCCACGGGAGACAGTCCTCCACAAACTTCTCCAATGCAAGTCCTTCCCACAAACTACAATTCTTCACAAACTGCTCTGGTTGTGGGTCCCTTCTATGGGGTGCAGTCCTTCAGGAAGACTGCTCCAGCGTGGGTTCCCCATGGGGTCACAAGTCCTGCCAGCAAACCTGCTCCAGCAGTGGCATCTCTTTCCATGGGTGCTCAGGGGTTCTACCAGGAGCCTGCTTCTGCATGGACTTTCCATGGGGTCACAGCCTCCTTTGGGTGCATCCTGCTCCTCTGGTGTGGGATTCTCCCCAGGCTGCAGGTGGAGATCTGCTCCACTGTGGAGCTCCATGTGCTACAGAGGCAGAGCCAGCTTCACCATGGTCTTCACCAGGGGCTGCAGGGGCATCTCTGCCCTGGCGCCTGGAGCACCTCTTCCTCCTCCTTCTTCATTGACATTGGTGTCTGCAGAGTTTTCTTACTCCTCTCTCTGGCTGCAGTTGCACAGTTGTTTTTTTTCCCCTTTTAAATATGTTATCCTAGAGGTGTTACCACCATCGCTGATGGGCTCGACCTTGGCCAGCGGTGGGTCCATTTTGGAGCCAGCTGGCATTGCCTCTATCAGACACAGGGGAAACTTCTAACAGCTTCTCACAGAAGCCACCCCTGCAGCCCCCCGCTACCAAACCCTTGCCACGCAAACCCAATACAGTCCTCTTCATTGGTCTTGGCTCCTCTTGAACAGTTAACATTGAGGGGATAACAAGATGAGTCTTGAGGACAGAGTAATGGTGGGTAACATGAATATCTCTTGGTCTGTGTTTCCCAGCACTCATGCCAAGATTGCAATACTTTTTCCTGGTTTTTCTGTGCAAATCCACTGGTAGATTTGGAGATTTTCACAGCCATTAGTCTCATATCTACAGTAACATCTGGCTCATCATTGCTAGACTCCCTGGACCACGCTGCAGAAGTGGATTCGATTTGCTTTGAAGTCACCCTGAATCACAATTACCAATGGGATGGAGCAGGTGCATAAAATAAAGTTGCATAAAGGGGCTCATCAGAAGTGAAGATGAGATCACCACAATATCTGCCATCAAATTCAAAGTCAATAGGTACATTTGTTTCCCCATGTCGTGAATAGTTCCCTCCCATCTCCCCATTGGTCCATAGGGAGGACATGCTGTGCAAAAGGAGTAAGGAAAATCCCAGGGACAGGGAAATAGAACCTCCCTCTCCTCCTGTAAATCAGGAATAATCCCACTAAAATCAAACAGAGTTCTCCAGCATAAAACCTTGTAAATGAAAAAGGAAAGGCTTGACTCATTTTCTCCTCTCCAGGGCACCATGAAATGAACATTTTTTAATTTAAAATGCTGCTAACCTGAAAACTATGTCCAATATTAAAAAAAAATACGTATATAGACTCCCAAGTTCATCTTTTGGCAGCCAGTTAAGTGGCCTGATTTGGTTTTGGTCTGATAAATGGGGGCAAAAGAAGCAATTGAATCTCCATGCCCAGAAACCCTGCACATTGCTCCAGATCTCAGTTTAGTTTATCCCCTCTGAACAAAATGAATGACATTAGGAATGACATTTAGTGAAGCTCTCTCTTCCTAAGATATCACTCTGAAATTATAGGGCAGTCAGAGGAACAGGAGAGCAGGAGATGGATGGAAGCAGGTAAAACACATTAGAATCTTCTAAGAGAAAGGCTTTGTTCTTTGAGAACAACAACAATAATACCTTTCCATGATACTCAACTACCTTCAAGGCTTCAGTCCCTTTATTCCTTTGGAAGTGAGGGAAATCCAAAATCCAAACAAGGCAACAACACTATGCTCTTTGTTTTCTTATGACACAACACAATTCAAGGGCAGAACACTTAAATTATGATTTTAAGATCACAGGAAATGAGATGCCATCATCTTTACATTCCTGGCATGATCTGCTTCTCAAGTGAAAAGCTGGGGTAAAGATTATTATTTAGAAACAACAAGGATGACAAAGACAAAGCAGGAAATGCACTGTGAACGCAGAAAAAAAATTATCCTGGCACCACCTGCGTGTTTGTACATGTATATGTGTACATAAAAAAAGAAAAACCTACTGAGTTATTGAATACAAATTAGACTGGCAAGAAGTGTTTTTCCCCAAGCCGTTGCATATTCCACAATACTGTCACAAAAATGACTTTCCTCCCACCTCTGACTTTCTATTGTTGCTTTTCAACCAAAACAAAGTGAAAGGAGATGAAAAAATTGAGGAGGAAATGGTAAGTTATTTTCAAAGGTAATGTCTGTCATGGGGTTTTTTTCAATCATGTTCTGGCATGGTGACAAAAGTTACCAATGTGTACCCAGAATGATATTTGGTGATTTGTTTTACTTTTTTTTTGGTTAATGTTTGTAACACAAGAATGCCTCTTTCCCAATTTCAAGAGGTCACAGACTGAACAACCACAAAAAAAAGAAGCAAGAATAAAAAGTCCAGTTTGGATGTCCTAGCCAGTATAAAGTATCCAGCCTCCTTGAGCAGCCATGCATGCGTCAGAAACAGGACAAGCAGCAAAAGTGATGCCATAATATTTGTACAGGCATCAGATGAGCAACCCCAAAATTGAGCAAACTGCTCAGCCTAGTTGTACTTGTGGGTGCATATGGGATACCTGGCTAAAACCCTGACCAGTGCAGAACTAATCCCTGTAACGGTACTTTCCAATTTCTTACCCAGTGAGTTCTGCAGGCAGCACCTAAAAGAGCGAGCTGCTGGCATGCACATCATTTGCGAGCACACTAGTTTTACTTCCTTTTGTTCCAGTGCATATTATATAAGCTTATCTTATTTTGGAAAAGTTCGCCCTAAATGGTGCTTTTTGTTTTCACACATATTGCAGCTGCGAACGCAGGGCGGGTTGTGCTATGGAAGAAATGTTCTGCACATTTTATTTATTTTTTATTTTTTACACATGAGGAAATATTTTGTCCCAGATTTTTAATCTTTTTCCCCATCTCTTCTAAGGAAATGCTTGCTGACCAAGAACTAGCACAGCCTGATACTTATATAGACAGTTGTGCCCACAGAAATACAATTGCACTTTCTTCTGCTTTGGTGTATGGTTTTGCAAAGCAGGCATATGCTCCTCCATGGGCTTGAGGTTTTTATGTGCAAATAGAGGTCTTGGTTGACTGCCCCAAAGCCTACAATGCCACAGAAATCAAAAGAACGGAAGAACGTCCTTGAAGCGAGGCATGCTAGAGCAATTTCCTTAATGGCAGCTGCGGTTTCCACACTTCCTCAGCTATAAGGATATATAAAGTCACCCCCGGGACTTCACAGGTTTGGCCTTTTGTGTTTGAAATCTCACCCTGGAAAGCTGCAGTCTTCTGTACACCAACAGAAGGTGTAGGAGGCAATGACACTGCTTTGGGCTGTTGATGCGACCCTACCACACACCCTTTAGTGTTTGTTCGTGATGGAGGAGCTACACTCGCCTGGAGTCTCCCTTAGCCACGACCATCTCTGTATCTCCGCCACCATGCTCCAAATCTAGCCCTTGCCCCTCCAGCAGACACACCAACAGAGAGCCCATCCCCTCCCTGAAGTAAGTTTTGCTCTCTGGTTTGAAGCCCGGGTTGCAGCGCTGAAGTAGCAAAGCAGGAAATGCTCTCATGGGACGTAGAGCCTGGTTTGCTAGCACATCAGTACCACTGGGATTGCCCCAGAATTACCCACACTGATGAAAAGGGACCTTGCAGGTTTGGAACTGAGTTGCTAGAAAGGCTTGCTTTAAAGGCCAGGCAATGGTGAATCACATGGCTATGAAATCAAATGCAGAGCTCCTGTGATGGTGGGGGTGAACCCACCTTAAAAATGAGAAGCTACCTCACTTTCTGGTGGTGATCATGGGAACCCTACTTTGCCACAGCTTTTCTCAAAGCACATTTGATTAACAACTTTAGTCCATCTGAGTATTACACATGTTCATGCGTTAAAGAATGCGTAACAGCATTTCATAACAATATCTAATAGAGATTAGGCCTAGAAAAGAACTCAGTGTAATCCTGTTACATAAGAGCAAGGATATTTTACAGACTATAAATCAAACGCTCTCCACAATAGAAAGCTTCTTCATTACTTTGTAAGCCAGATAAACACTCCAAAAAAGCTTAACTGTAAGGTATATGTTGTGATAAATAACACACAAATCAAAATTTAATTGCTAGCAGCCTGCCCATTTGCTTGCGGTCATGTAACTGCCCTTTACTTCCACAACAGAGCATGTGCAAACCTTTTTAGAAACTCCATGCATTAAAAGTGCAATTATGGAAACAATTTATAATCAGTACATGGTTATCAGGGTAACCTGAATGTATGGGATATTTTATAGCAATTATAATCCCAACAGTCCTTTCTGAGAGCAAAATTTGCATCTTGGTTTTTCCCTTTCAGGTTTCAGTCCCAGCAGTGCCACCTACTGCTGAGATAACTTTGAAAGCCAAATTTATTATTTCCTTGGAGGGAAATTTTCAGAGACCATTATCTGCAGGTGGAACACAAGCTCATAGGAAAAAAAAACAATTGCAAAAGCTCAGCAATCTCTGACTAATATCTCCCCAACCTATACATGTCTGAGACCAAAAGGAAAAAAAAAGAAAAGAAAAAACAGAAATCCCTCATTTGTAATATCAGATTGCTGAAACAAAGCGTTACCTTGATCACTCCTCATTCAGTCATGATAATTCATTACTCAGCTGGTGGGAATTGTCCCAGCTCCAGTGAATACCATGGAGTTACATCACCTGCTATGGGCTGAATGTCTGTGCCACAATTGTTAAGGAAAGGGTATGCAGAATTACTTTTTTTTAATTAATTCTGCCAACAAAATGTACAGTCTTGCTTATTTCTTAGTGATGGGAGGTTACTGCACTCTTCTAAGAATAATTATTAAGTAATTTGGTTAGTGAAGGATGTGAAGGACAGCTGAGGTAGGATCTTGGCATCCTCTGGTATAAGTGTAAGGGATGTGGAGGTTCTGGCATGGCTTTACCAGGCCACTGCTGGCAAGGGAAGAGGTACTAAGGATAGGCTTTAAGACCCGGAAAACAAGGGAAAACTACCAAAATGGTGTTTGTTTGGAAACAATCTGAGATTTTTTTTCAGGTTAAAATGCATCCTTCTCAGGTGGTACCTAGGGGGTGTTTGTGGCTCATTCTTCTCCAGTGCAACATCTCTTTCCCATAAAAATAGCCTGTGGGTTGGACTACCTCCCCCAAGATGCCTGTTTCCAAGCCAAAATGGACTTTTGGCTCTGCTCCAGGGAGTTCAGTCTGGCCAAGGAGCTTCAGCTGTGGGGAAGAAGAGTACAAAATGCTGTGCTGTACCTAAGGTTGAGGCTTAGGGTTGCTTCCAGCAGGGCATTTATTAGAGGGTAAGGAGCAGAAGGGAACAAGCATTTCTTGGCTGACAATGTCAATTTTGCAAAGAGTTTTGATATTAAAATAAACTTTGAAATAGCACCACTCTGGAATTAATTTATACATTCTTTTGAGTGAAGAAAGATCTTTCTTCCGTGTTATCTTCACAGCATACTACAGGTGAGGTGAAGCCCCACCAAACCTGGCAGATGCTCCTAGTTTAGGCAGGAGGAGGTGAGCTGTATTTTTCAATAAAGGTGGCTGTAAGAACAAGACTGTGACACAAAACATTTGAAAGACTGGAGAGATGGTAAGTGATTTGGGTGAAGAGGGTTAGCTGGGAGCTGACAGCAAATGCTGGGGAGTGGTTAGTATTTGGCAAGACTGCATTATTTACAAGCAGCTAGAGATTGAGAGCAACAAAACTGTGGAAGCAGTGAGAAGAGCATGGGTATCCTGACTGCGAGATGAGGTCCAGAGAGAGGGTGCTGTGGGGTGAAGAAAATCTTGAAAGTTTTCAGAAACCCATGGCTTTCCTCCCTGCTGTATCCTTATAACCTGTCACAGCAAGAAAAGCACAAGAAGGGATGGAGGTGGCCAAGCACCATCAGGGAAGCCCTCGCCCTTTGCAGAGGGTGCTGCAGGCAGGAGGCACAAGCGAGCACGACTGGAGGTGACTGCACAGTGGGTGTGCATGCAGAAGAGTGAAGCATCTGCTTTCAAGTAAGCGTTGTGAAGAGAAGAGGTGCTGTTGTTTCTATAAGACAAGCAGTGGAAACCTTGGGATGGGGATAGGAGTTGTTATTGCCATTAGATACAGCTAAGCACTGCTAAGGCACGCTGCCTGCCTTCATCCATCCAAGCCATGATGCTGAGGGCTGAGTCCTGCCTTACTGCACACGGGTGACGCTGGGAAGGTCCAGCATAGAGCTGATTGTGTGCTCCCTTCCAGCTTGCTGTTGGCCTGTGCATTGGTGTTTCTAGTACAACCCCACAGATCATCACCATGGGATCTCCCTGGAGTGGCACAGCACCCGGTGGCTTTCTTAGTGAAGCCTGTTCTGGCAGATGTATGACCCAGTAGGGTTGCAGGTTATGGCAGCTCATTGCCACTATCTCCATCTGGTTTTGGGTTGTTTTTTTTTTTTTTTAATGTGACATAGCAGTACAATTTACACTACATCACAGTGTTGTATGAAGGGGGCTGCAGTGTTTGCAGCCTGCTATGAACTGCCCTAAAGCTGTGTGTGTTGTCTCCTGGAAATGTGACTGAACCAGGCTTTATTCTCATCTGACTTTGCTTACATTTGATTTCTACTGGAAGTGAATTTTCTTAGCCCTCTCTTCCATTTTTATTCAGCACCTGAATTTCCCAAGACCCAGCAGCCTGGTCATGATAGGGTTTGTTTGCTTGTCTTTTTAGGTTGCCTGTCCTTAACTCCAAGTACTCAATGTTTTCCTACACCCAAGTCTCCAATTTGATATCTGGGACTTGTTTACTACCCCTTTTCCATGCAGATTTTATAACTTTAATTTAATCTTTCCCCCAAAGTGACAGGGCAAAACAATAAGATAGGAACAGGGAGAAATCTGTTCTATAGGATAAACTTTTGGCTATATATATATTGGGCTTTATGCAAATATCTATGAATACTTCAGCGTAACCACATGCTTCTTCCCACCTTAGCAAGCACCCTCCATCAACAAGCCAAAAAGTAATTTTATGAAGAATAGTTAACAGTCGGTTGTCATTTTGAATTACTTTGGTGTCAGTATGAACTTTTTTGTAGGTGGACAGAGAAAGATGAGGTGGAACAGGAGAGGCATGGAGGGTTCCCACCATCACTGGAAGCAACCAGCTTAAGAGCCTGGGACAACACTGGGTGCATTGACCAGGATCCTCACCTCCCAGTAGGGACCACAAAGCCTGGGACAGTGAGGCTGCTGTTTTACACAACCCAGTGCAATGGGAAGAGTCCATCTGTAGAGAAATTCATTGTTGTTCCATACTGATGTCCCCTCACCCACCCTGACAGGAACTGGTGATGCACACGCCAAAGATGCTTTTGCTTGACTTTCTGGGTATCAGCTAGACTGCTTATGCTTCCAGACAAATTAGTCCTTTTAATTGCATTTCTCAAACACACATCCAAGACCCTGTATTTTCCAAATGAAAAAAAGAAAATAAAAAAAAGGGTTGATGGGAGAATTCTTTTCTGGGCCTCTTACAAGAGTGATTCCCACACCAAGTGAAAAATAAACTCTAAAGCATAATTTGCCACTGTGCTTTCAAATCTGCTCATTTGGCCCTGGCTAAATGTTTCAACCCAGAATATCTCCAGCTGCTCCCTTGCCTGTGAGAGAGCTTGAATTTCAAAACACCCCCTCCGTACACCCTCTGTCTCTGCTGGGAGCCCAGCTCTGGTCCACAGGATTAAATCTGGGCGTTATTAAAGTCTGCTGATGGGTGACAGAAGTGCCTTCAGAAATCAGTGCTGAGCAGCTGCTTAATATTGTTTTTGTGGCAATAGGGAGGCACATGTCTTTTGCGTTGGCTAGAAAAAGCAGTTTGTGTCATTCCTAGAAGCATTTTATTGTGGAAACACAGCTCAGAATCATTCTTTAAAGGCTGGTTGCCAAAACTTCAGTAGAAACAGAAAAGCTTGCAAATAATTAGCTAGACTGTCTCTAGCAGGTGTCACTTTGGAATTCATTGTTGATGATAATCCTCAAAGATTGCAGAGAGGTGATCTGACTGGACGAAACAGGTCCACTATTCATATATTCTTTTGCAAGCAATGACTCTTCTTGCTTATGCACCGGCTCTGATGAGAAGCAGCTTGACAAAAACATCTGCAATTTGAACTACAGGGTAAAGAAAGAATATATTGCTCTTTTTAACTTGGGGGGAAAAAAAAATAAAAAGGAAAGAATCCCCCCTACCCCTAAACAAATCAATACAATGTCTTGAATCGGGAAAGGATGCTGTGTAATTGGAATACAAATCCTGCATGGAACCCCAATTCTAGCCCGAGGTATTTAATACTTTCTGCCTCAATAAAAGAAGAGAATTAATGCACTCAGTGGGAAATCTAGATGGCATTTAGCTCTGAATCAGACTATTATTTTACACTTGGCATTGATAGGAGTCAAAATGAGGCCACAAGCCCAAGACTTTCTCAGCTCCTTGTGAGTGCCAATTCCCTTTATATTCCCATGATCCCTGCTTGGAGGCTTCCCTTTCTCCAGCTCTCAATCACAGCAGCAGCAAACTGAAGTAACAAATTATGAAACCACTTCAGGCTAAATGTGGGTAAAAAATGCATGCATTTTCTCTCTTTTTAAATATGTAGTTATTGCACATATATATAAGATGTAGCTGACAGATTATAAAATGTATGGTAAAAAGACAGATGTTTATTACAGAAAATTTATTCTATGAATGCATGATTTATAAAATGTGCTGCTTGCCCTATAAAGGAGGGATTTTTTTCTCATTGCTCTGATTTTTAAGGAATGCCTGTGTATTTGGGGTAAATTAAATGGGGACAAGATCTCAACAAATTTTTGCACTTTCTAGGCACAAAAAGCTGGTAAATTTTTGCAAATTTTTTTTTCTTGCTTTTCCCAACATTAAAAGAGCCTGTAAGAAATGGGGCAGGTCAGGAAAGCTTATGGATAAAACAACATGGGCAGCTCTCCAAATCCATCCTAGAGTTTATTTCCAAGGGGAGGATTTATTTGGAAGGCGTCTTGATTGTCACATGCCTCAGAAGCTATCACTGCAGTGGTCCTCAGGACTCCATGGATGTATCAAAAGAGCTGTGTTGCTGTTGCTCTCCAAGCTCAGCGTTATGATGACTGTAAACTACATAATTCTGGGTATAGAAGCCTTTATTTATAAATGTGTGTCTGATGAGTCCTCATGATACCTTCAAAAGTGGATGTATAAAGTTATGAATATCTTGCTCCAAGCCAAAAGGCAAGCGAGGAGCAGAAATGAAGCTGGGATTGAAGAATTCCCAGTTCCCATGCCTTTCACACAAATCCTGTCATACAAAGATGAGGTGTGAGAGCAACAGCGCAACAACAGAAATGCTGATGATGATCACCAGGTGCTGTGCACTTGTTCTGATGCTATTCTGGATGCCTCCCTTCAAGCAACCTGGCTTCCCTGTTATCTGAAATACATAAGTGTTGACCTCAACATTTGTAGACCAAGTTGTAGAGCAAATCAATAGCAACGCTCTCACTGTATCCCACAGAGCAAGAATGATTGGTTCAGTACAGGGGGAAAAGGTACTCTCCAGCAAAACCAGATGATGGGCAGTAGGAAAACAAGTAGGAACCCTACTCCTGGAGGCCTTGTCAAAGAAAGGGCTGTGGGTCTGTGCTGGGGAACACAGTACCATATAAGCAGCTCCTTGGCTTTGGCTTCACTGGCCAGTTTTATTACAGCCACATTTCTCCCTTTCACTAGCTTGAAAATCAATGTCAAGAGAGCGAGCTGAGAAAAGCAGTTTGAGAAAGAAGGGTTTCTCTTTCCTTCCCTAGAGCAAATGCTTTTAACAGGGGATTGCTTTGTGATATTGCTGGAGCCACTGAGACATTTCCAGGCTAGGGAAACCCCATCTGAGTACCAGGAGGAATGACTCAGCTGTAGGGCTCATGTAACTTGGGGTGGGCTGGCTTCTTTTAGACCTGCAGTGTTTTATTTCAGAAGTCAATCACACTCTACAGAGGCTTGAGCTTAGCTTGGCAAAAGAAGAGTGCTTCGTCCTCTCTACCTTCTCTCCAAGATGACCTTTAGCTTTATAATCTGATGGGCTCAGGGGTTTCATAATCTCAGATTTGTTGGTAGTGGACATCATGTGTTGGCAATCCCTGAATTGTGCAGCCCCATTTTTAAAATGTGTGCTGAAGCAAAGATAAGCTATTGTTACCTACTATAGGGTTTTAATAAAGCCAGTGTATGAGAGGGCGAGGATCCAAGGCAATTATAACTTATTTGACCCTCCTAAGCCTTCTTTCTTATCTAAAACCTCATTCTTTGCCAGTCAGGCTCATGATATCCGTGGCTCAGAAAGTGTAATTTTTAATGACCCATTATCTACAACATTCCTGATCCAGATAAATAAATGCAGGCATCCACCTCTAGCTGGATGATTGATTTAGTTACAGTGGTCATAATTGGTCAATTAGGGAGAAGCAGTCTGCTAAAACCAGAAAAACGAACATGAGACAGAGGGAGGCTGAGCACAGGATTTACCTTGACAGAGGAAGCAATTTAAATGAAGGGAACCCAGTGTTGCCTATTTAATACTCCATGGAGTATGAAAAGGCTTTCCAGAAATAATTATTCTCTATATATACTGTTGTAAAAAGGAAAAATTAAGTCGCTGGCAAACTGAAATCAGCATTTTTCTCTAAGTTTTGATGGCTCATTTGGCATTATGTGTTGGCAGCCCGAGAGCGGAGAAGGAAGGAGCACGCCGTGCTGATCAGCTCAGGGGTGGGTGGCCTGTGAACATGCTGCCAACACAACTTGCTGGCTAAATCAGGGAAGAGGCATCCAGCACCAGCACAGCTCCTTGCATTTGTTGTCTTGTGTCCAGCAGTGCTACGAAAGGGTTTGGACAAGACAGGAGACAGGAGCACGGTTCCTGTGGCATGATGAGGAATACCATATAGCAGCTCAGGCAGAGAGGGAGTTGGAAAGTGAAGCTAGGAGGAAGTAGATTAATCCATCCAAAGGGCATACAGTGGCTTGGCTGGATACATGATGTGAATTCAGAAGAACAGATTTGCTTCTTGCTTCTGAGCAGGAATACAAATGAGAAAATCAACTCCTACCACTTCCTCTTAAAGACTGAAGCAGGACCCAGTGCGCTGCTCCGCCAAAAGCAGGGCAGACACAGATCAGCAGCCAGGCTTTCTGGGTGCTTTGGAAAGTCTACTCATTAGACTCGTTTGCTGGTTTCTTGTCATGGAGGTTTGCTCTGGCTTTGCTCTGCTAGCTCCCATGGGCTCTGCTGGAGGTGGGCAGCTGTTTTGAATCACTGACACCGGCTGGCTGGAGCAAACAACTGCCTTTCCTCCAGACACAACTGCTTTTGGGGTCAGGACTGCATCGTAACGAAGAGCCTTGCCATCAGCCAAACCTTATGCTGTTGCATTTAGGGGATGGAGTGGAAGAGGAGCTTTAGCCTGTATTTAGTTCATGTTTTCCCAGCTTCTGCTTGAAGCCTCACTGTGGAGGGGTCTCTCTTTTGCTGTTGACTGGAGAGGGCACCTTGGGAGATGCAGTTTTACAGGGACTGAGATTGCATGTAGATTTGGAAACACAACTATCTCGGTCTGCTGTCAGCAAAGAAACCACCTTACACCACAAGCAAATAGGCAACTACCACAGCCATGAATTCATGTCCTACACTTCTGCGGTGAGACCTGTCCTTTGAAGTCTTTAGGTGACTGCAAGAAGTACATACAGAGCTCTGCTTCTCCCCAAACTGCCTCTTTCCCCAGAAGTAGATGTTCCTTGGCACTGGTGCAGCAGTCTGCTGATTGGCCCACAGCGGTGGCAGAGCAACATCAGTCCTCTAGAAAAATCTTGGATGCTTATGATCCCAAGGCAACGTGCAACAGGTCTGTGGCAAAGCAAGACCCCTTAGCGCTGCTGCAAAAGGGCTGATCTGTCCCCTGTGTCCCTCCCTGAGCACTTGCAGGGTGAACAGCTCTGTCCTTTCAGACAAATGGCTCAAAGGCTTAGTGTTTCTCATCCTGCTCACAGTGACGCAAAGGGGTTCGTGTGTGTATATGTTCACAAGTGTGTGCATGCTTGTGTGTACCTACAGAAAAACTTGCAAGCTTTCTTCTGCCAGCTTTAGGGTAACATCCTGAGGGGCTGGGTCAGGTGGCACTTTCTCTTTTATTTGTAGGTTTGGGAGCCATAACCTTTTCCATTCCTGCCTGGTTTCAACACCTGCATTTCCAAATGAGCCTCGTGCTGTTTCATGCTTAGCATTATTTGGGCCAGGCAAGCTATCATGTTGGGGTCACAGTCAGGGAGACAATTTCGTGCCATCGCCTGCAATATTGAACAGAACCCAGCTGCAGCTTGCAATAAAAGACATCCTTTTCTCCCTTCTTCCTCCCAGTCCTCGCAGCACGCTATTTCTGCACAGCATGTGGAAGAGCTCCATAGGGAGTAAACAAGAAGGGAGTGGCAGGAGTCACAGTTTTGTGCCATTGAAAATGCCTTTTGGATTTTTTTTTGTCTCTTTGCCATTTGTGTACTATGTCTGACTAATTTCTGCAGGTGTATTAGCTGTTGCAAATGCTCTCTGCAGGAAGCAGAGGGAAATGGGCTAGCCCCCTCTGGCCATCAGCAAAAATCAGAAGCAATGATTTTATTAAATGGAAATAATCTGTTTATTGACAGCAGGAGCCACATACATTGCACTAAGTGCCAGCCTGCAGTGAGGTGGGTGATTTGGGACACTGGCAGAGCTCACCCAGCCTAACAGTAAAGATGGTCTCCTAGACCTCAGCAGTGACTTTGCTGCTCCATCCTGAAACTTTTGCTTCTGCAGCTTCTCCTGCCATATTTTGGCTTCAAAAGGAAATGTCCAAGCTGTACCAATCACCTGCAGCATGTGCAGAAAATTGTCAGGGCTCCATGGCACTAATAATCCCTAACTACCCATTCTAGCCTCTCCTGGGTCCCCACCTGCACTGCCTACCCACAGCACTCATTTAAGCCCTTGCCCTGGCCCCAGTCCTGTCTGAGGGTGCTGGGAAACAGGTATGTTCTGGGGAATGGTTTACGGTGCCAGCTGAGCCTGTGGGGGTAAGTACCTGTCTCCCCCTGCCATTATGCAGGTTGAGTGAGCCTTAATGTTGGTGAGCAGATGCATTTGTTCCTGCTTGTGGTGGGGTCAGTGTGCAAGTCAGTGGTGATAGCCCAGTGCCTGAGTTGGTCTGCTGCTTGCAAAACAAGCAGAGTTTTAAGCAGCAGCTTCTTTGTCCTGGGTTTGTAGTGAGCAGTTGTTTTGTTTATAAGTGTGATGTGATGTATTGTGGTGTTTATGCGACCCATGAATCATTCGCAAGAACATTGCTCCAGTATGCTTGTTGGGGGGAAATCTTGAGCCCCTTAGGGAAGCTTCTTTCTCTCTCTCAACCCTCTCCTGGCCCCCTAGTTTGTCTCTGTTCCACAAAATGCCTTGGAGGGAGATATCTCAGACGATTCCCACAGTAAGGGAGCCCTACCTGCATCTGCGTTGCAGTCCTCTACAAAGTTGAAAATGTGCACCCTCCTCTCCCAAGCCCAGTCCTTGCCTAATATTTGTTACTTTTGATGTTGCTGTACCTGATTTCCATCCTCTAGGAACAATGCTCCGTGATTCCAACGAGGGTAACTGGCTGCCAGGCTCACTTGAGATAATCATTCTCTGTGTTGCTCAAGTCTGCAATGCAATTTCAAGGGAGGACAAGATGTTTTTTACTAAGCAGGGCCTGAGATGAGAGGAGTTAACTGCCTGTTGGGCAGTGGTGTAAGATGAAGTGCTGTGGTGGGAGATTAGGTTAGGAGTTGGAGCAAGTTGGGTGAGGGAAGTGCTGTCTAAAATATGGTATTTGAATTTTTATCCCTATAAAAATAGTCTGGACTGAAGCAGATTCATTCCCAAAAGGTAACAAAATGAGGTGGATTTCCCAAGCCTTTTTATGTTGACCTGGATCTCTTACCATGAGCACTGTGCAGCACTCTCTCGATAGCCTTGCTTGTGCTGTCTGTGGGGATGCAGGCTGCTGGGCTGAGTCAGATTCCAGCTCTGCCCGTCCCATTCTTGTACCTCTGACTACCACTAGCTCAAGATGCTGTAGAGGAGCATGCAGTCAGCAGGGAGAGGAAAAAAAAATCTACTTGACAGAGGGTGAAATGGAGCAACTTCTGTAGGAGGTAGTCCCAGACCAGATCTGGCACAAAGGGAAAAGTAGCAAGGCAGCCCAGAAATCAAAGTGCATGGAGCAAATGTATGTGTCAGGAGAGCCTTCATGTTTCCAAAATGTGCAGCTAACTAATGTAGATTTCCCCTGCATATATACGTATGTATTTAGCTACAAAAATAGAAGAGGTGCTATTCTCTTGTTCCATGGTGTGGCCCACCTACAGTATTTAATAATAGAGAAAAACCTTTAGTATGGTCTTTAATAAAATAACACGACCTGACAGGTAGGTTATTAACTATTACAAAGCTGTTAGATTTAATACGGATTTTCTGGGCAATCTGTGGCATTCATCACATTTTCATGAGTAGCAAACAGTTGTAGATATTGCCAGATGTGGTCTCAGAGTGGAGAGCAACTGAGATAAAAATTGCAAAAGCCTCTAAATGATGCAAGGGCTGAAATCCCACTTCCAATCAGACCCAGAGTATGCCATGAAAAAAATTAGTGACTTACCTCTCCGAAGTTGGGAAGTCTCCTGAATGGTTTACCCAGCTGCCTTGGGAGAAAGAAGAGTGGGCAGAAACTGGATAATTTGATCTTTATATTAATTTTATCAGAAAGATTGCTTTAAAAACTGAAGCAGGAGGTTATATAAGCCTGTATTATTTACTGTTGCAGCTCTGGATGCCCGCACAAGTGTCTGATCCCAGGACTCACCTATTTTGTTTTGACTTTGTTAACATCTTAAGTAGCCAGCATCCTAACTCTTTGCACTGTATAACATGCTGCTTCCTTGCACTGCCTTTGATTTTAGCATTTCCTAATCTTATTCTGTGCAATTTTGGAAAGAATCTCATTTCTAACTTCCCTGGTACATGGTTTAGTCAGTCCCAATTGCTCTCCAGTGGAGAAGATGGAAGCCTGCTGTGAACTTCCCTGTTCTCTTTTCTGTAACTCCACAACTTCCAGCTTCAGTGCTTAAATTTATTTTGCAGTTGTGCCCAGAGATGTCCCCTGTGAAAGTCTTAGCATCATTGCTCTAGGTACTATAGTAACACAAACACTAAACGCCATGTCTACAGGAATGGGAGCTGTGGGGCTCCTAAACAGAAGGGGCAGATTTTCAGAGAGGGGCTGCATTAAAACAGCTCCCGCTGGTGTTGGTGGGAGACATGTATTCTTGCAAATCATAAAGCAAATACACGTTGTCCAATTCCCGTGTCCTGGGACCCTTTTTGTTTTGTTTTAATAGAAGATAGTAGTGCACAGTCTCCCTGCTGAGCATTCTTGCTGTCCAGGCTTGTGCTACTGAGTTTTGCCTTTGCCAGTTGGCTCCTGAACCCCATGTTTCAATGCATCTACTGCGAGCTTTAAGCACTGTTGTTGCCTCTTTCCAAGCTTCTGAATCAAGAGAGGAATGAACGTATTTGGAGTGAGAGGTGATAAGTAAGTGGTGACTAAAACAGTCAAGGAGATTTTGGCAAATTGGTGGTATTGGCCAAAAAACTTTGTTAACCAGACTAAGCAACTCTCTGACAAATAACGTCCAAAAGAAAGCACCTAAATATGCCATCTGAACAGCATTAGGTCAACTTGAAAGCGTTAACATCTAATCGTAGATTTGGTTTCCTTGATTGACAGACAATTTTCAAAAAGAGTGCAGTTTGTCAAGAAGTCATTCTCCTCTTCTTCCAGAAATCTCTTTTTGAAACCAGGGCAGGCAATTTCCTGCCTGTGATGGCATTCAAGACATGAGATACCCTTGTCTTTGACAGTAAAGGACGTTGGTTTCATTTGAGCTTTTTCCCTTATCACTGACAACAATAAAATTGTCAAGTGTGTGATTTGAAACATCAAATTCAGTACGAACTTTTTGTGTAAGCAAGGGACATTGGACATAATAACTTTTTTCTCCCATCTGTACTGATATATGGGACGTACAAATTGACAAATGGTAAAGATTGGCTGATGTATGTGTATGGTAACTTATGTATAAACTATCAACAGACCAACAAGGTTATAATGAAGTCATCTTTTGAATTTAATAATAAATTTCCCTTTGTCAGCATTCGTCCAAGGTAATGATGTGATGCTTCTTAGCAGCAAAGACAGGAAGACAACACAGCTGAAGAAGTGCCCATTTTAATTGCAGGCTTGGAAATACTGTCTGTCAAATCATGGTAGCATTATTTTATTTTTATGGAGAAGCCGGATGCATTGCACCTGACCCAAAATCCCAAAGCCATCTTTTTCCATTCAGAACAAATCAATCATATTGAACAACTGATGATTTTGAGCATTTTAGTTTCTGAGTGCCTAAACGGTGAGACTTGAAAGTCACCTGGAATTTTATGGTGTTAGATTTGCTAATTTGAATATAAAGTCTGTGTTTTATGTAGGGATAAAAAAACCTTTAAATATCCTTCCAAATACTGGCATGAGACTTCACTTCATCAGAATGTAAGTGCTGCAAGGTGTGGATGAGCTGGTTCATTGAGAGGAGAGTGGACTTTGCCTTGTGAGCCATGAGTTCAGTATGCCTTATGTCAAATAGCTAGCCGTTGTGTGATGCATATCGCTATGCTACAGCTGTGGCTAGGTCAACTGTAACATTAGTTTTTAACCCTGTGGTTGAGTCCTTAGACAGTTTTAGCTTGTCATGAGTAGGACATACTTTTCAAAGTTTTTATTTTGTTTCCTTTTAAAACTAAATATGCATTGTCACACGACCACACCTCAATACTTTTTAAAGAGTCTTTATTATGGGAATTATCTCAAACTCCAAGTATTAGTCTGTAGACTGAGAGCATCCAAATCCTTAAGCCAACGTTTCTTGTCAGGAACAGGTACATGGCAAAAAGCAAACAAGGAGTAGAGCTTATTTCAGCTATGTGAGACCCTAAAAAGCTCAGAGGAAAACTAAACAGACATATGTTTCAATGTGATAAACTCATAGCAATGGTTGGTCTATAATAGCAGCCACTCTCTGTGCTGATGCTTTTTACCCGTCCAGGTACAATGCCCTCAATTTTACCTTTACCATTGGGGTCAAGTGCAGGTGTGTGTGTGGTTGGTTATAGAGGTGGAGCTGGCTGATAGTTGCTTGTTGTATTGCCATAACCCAGCTGCATTCAACAGTGTGCCTATACCCAAAGCTTGACCAAAGGCAACCAGCAGCACCAGGAGGCAAGTGGGTGGCACTGCCTGCCTATGCTAAGCTGCTCCAAAACCCATGGTGTCTTACAGAGGTGACCCAGAAACATCACTCATTTTTATGTTAGCAGGCAAGAGGCGCCATCCCGGAAAACTGTATTGGTTTTATCTTCCAGCCCTCTTTCTGCTCTTAAGTTACTACTACCTCCAGACCCGAAAGAGCAAAAATACGTGGTGGTACAATCTCCTTGTAAGAGTAATTTAACTTTTGGTGCCAGAGTGGTAGCGTTCTCAGCTGAATTGCCTGAATCTAACAGGGTATTTATTTTACTTAACAGAAATTATCCAACAGTAAAAATATAGTTGCTGCCATTGGAAATATGACTGTTTGAATAAAAGTTATGGCAACGGTAAGATTCAGCTATGGTATGTTAATTTGAATCTGCAGTAAATCTGTTAGGACTGCAAGTCAGTTTAAGAGCTAAAATGTAATTGTTGTAAAACACCAAACTGCAATTTATATATATTTTTCTCAACCACTTGTGGGCTAGCAATATTTCAGTTCTATAATCACAATTTGAACCTGTTAAAAGTTTTTTTTTATACAAGTCAGCAGAAGTAGTATTTTATTACTTTTCTTTGTGTAGGATTGTTTGAACGCAATATGGTTTTGAGGAGGAAAATGGTTTTGGGATAAAAATCAGCAGAGACTACCTTACACTTGCTTCTCTTTTCTGAAAGATAGACATGTCTGAGTGTGCAAAGAACAATTTGTCAATCAGTTTGGTGCTTGATGAAAATGACTGTCAAAGTGGGGTGTTGTTACTGAGATTTCAGATGCCATTTGACCCTACAGACATGTTTTCTGTAACAGTATTCTGTGGTAGCAGGTAGATATGATTTATTTTTTTTTAAATAAAAATCCATTAGTAACCTAAATGTCTTTTTAAAAAATAAGCTTGCTTAATTGAGTAGGAAAAAAAGAATCCTTGCTTTCAACTTGATTAAATAATCAAATTAGTGCTTTAGACTGTCAGCTTTCAGTCCCAAGTATCTTCAGGTGTGGTTTTCCATGACAGTCACCTTGGCAGTTGGTTACTCAGAGTTCGCTACCCATCTTCCTGGATGAGCTGTAATGGTCACTGAGAAAGCAGAGAGGGGACATGAAGCAGGATTTCTACACCGTGCTTTGAACATCTAGCTAATATTATGGTTAGGAGGTGATCCTCATATTGTCATTTGAGAGCAGGTAACACATCTGAGGAGCTTTGTGTGAGCATCACCCCCCAGCAGAAACTCTAAGGATGATGGAAAGAGGCATTTAATGCCAGCCCACCCTCCAGCAGGCAAAGGGCTTAGTGCCTCCTAGGATGCATTCCCATTAAAATAATTTTGGCTGGGTTTCCAAGAGACGCGTATTTATATACTGCCTGTCACACTCAAAAAAAAAAAAAAAACAAACCAAAAAACCCACCCAAACAAAACCCTCAAAACCCCCAAACAAACAAAAAAAAGATGGTACCTTTTAAGTCCTAACTGTTGATCAATATACCTTAATAATACAAAGGAGGTTCTCTGTCAGCTTTGGAACAAAAGTATCAGCTTTGGGCAAAGAGATAAAGAAAGAATTGAATATCGTCCATTCACAGGCAGGAGTTTCTAGAGAGAAGTCTCCAGGTTCCAAGTGCCCTTTGTAGGAGATAAACTTATCAGGCAAGGTTTATGGGAGCTGATGATTTTGGATGCGTCTTTACGGGTTCAATCTACTGAACATCTGCTGGAAGTATAACACAGCAGAGAGGAAACAGTCTAGGATGTTCCTGGAGTGTGTGGAGGATAACTTCCTGATACAGCTGGTAAGGGAGCCTACCAGGGGAGGTGCCCCTCTTGACCTGCTGTTTACAAACAGGGAAGGACTGGTGGGAGATGTGATGGTTGGAGGCCATCTTGGGCTTAACGACCACGACATGATAGAATTCTCAATTCTGAGTGAAGTAAGGAGAGGAGTCAGCAAAACCACTACCATGGGTTTCTAGAGGGCAGATTTCAGCCTGTTCAGGTCACTGGTTGAAAGAATCCCTTGGGAGACAGCCCTGAAGAGCAAAAGGATCCAGGAAGGCTGGACAGTCTTCAAGAAGGAAAACTTAAAGGTGCAGGAGCAGGTGGTCCCCATGTGCCGTAAGAAGAGCTGGCGGGGAAGACAATCGGCCTGGCTGAATAGGGAGTTTTGCTGGGACTCAGGGAAAAGAGGAGA
>NW_010512381.1:0-19047 GCF_000687285.1 Phaethon lepturus
CTGCAGCCCCCGCTACCAAACCCTGGCCATGGAAACCCTATAAACTGTGTTAATATTTGCATCTGGAAAACAGGGCCCGAAGCTTCAGTATTATGTGGAAGGAGTCTTATCAAGGAGAAAGCGTGTTCTGCTGGTTGAGGCACAGAGCAGGGTTTTGGCTGCTCTGGGTTCTGTTTTCATCCCTGCTGTGGATTTGCTGCGTCACACCAAAGCATGCAGTTCGGTCACCAGTGTGAATTATCAGCTCCGGTGTGACAGGGAGAGTTGTTGCTGCATCATATCAACTGTGCGCTTCTGCCCCAGGGGCTGGAGGTCACAGCTACTCAAGCAGTCTTCCAGTGGCCTTCACACCATTAAGACTTCTTTCACTTCAGATGCTGTCGTCGATATTGAATTAGCATAGTTGCCTGGATCTCCTAGGACAGACAAGAGCCCCTTTTGGTAGGTGCTGAACAGTCACAAAACAGAGATAGTCCCTGCCGTGATCTCACCATTTCAGGAGATAGGAAACAGATGGATGCACAGGCACAAGAGTTGCAGGGAAGCAACAGAGACAGTGCTGGCCAGCACGCTGGTGGGCGGTCTCGACACATCAACCACCAAACTGCTGTCAAGTATTTCTCGCTTTCATTTAGTATCTTGGGTCTTAAAGGACGACAAACTGTAGAGCTGCATGGGAGTGTGAAAGGTCCCAGCACCGTTGTAGAGGAGCGTAAGAGGAGGAGTAGGCGTGCAAGTCCCACACACACGTTGTGAGAGTTGTTGCGTCTCCGTAAGGCTAGGTTGTACATCCAATGTTATATCAAATTCAGCGATATATAATCCAATATCTTCGCTAGCCTTTAAAAGCAAAGCTGAGATAAAAAGGTCTTTGGGCATCTTCCTAGTCAGTCAGTGCTGTGGAGATGCCAGTAAGGATTCTTACACTTCAGATTTGCAACATGTGAGTCGAAGTAAAAATGAAGTAAATAAAAATATTGTCTGGTGTTTGGAAATTTCCAGTACTTATGTTTTTAAATTGCTTTTAAGGACAGATCTGTGGTAGGTTTTAAAAATAGATAATGAAAAAAACAAAGCTCCCCAATAGAATAGAAGTGAGTCTTGTATTTCAAAGTCTGCATCAAATTCTTATGGCAACTTAAATTTTTAGTAAATAGGGGAAGTTTCTGTGGTAGTAAGTGTGGTAGTAAGTAACTCCTATAGCAGCTGTGTGTTTTGAGCAATTTTTTTTTAAAGAAGGAATTCTTTTCCCCACTAATACAACTGCCGATCTTCATACATATCCATAATACTACTTGGCACTTCTGTATTATAGCATTTTAAATTTTCAAAGCCATATATTAATCAATTCATCCATATTTCATTCACCTTTTAGTTTTTCAGTATTTTCATTCCACTTCTAAAACACCATCCCGTTATCACTTGCTGAAGGTCACCAAGTGAAGCCATGACTTTCTAGTTTCTGTGATCTGCACTGAGACCTCTAAACCAGGCTACCTCATACTGCACAGAGGTGGGAAGTGATCTCATACGGGTAAGGGACAGAAGCAGAAACAACTTTATAGGTGGCAAAGGAAACATTAAAAAAAAAATCCATTTGTGGGTACATATTCTCTCCAAACAGATGAGGCAATTAAAGGAGAAAAAAACGACAACAAAGGAGAAGCAGAGTCTACTAACATTTGCTCAGTGTGAATCTCAGATTTCTCTGTGGGAGTTATTTAAATTTACACCAGCGAAAGAGGCAGCAGAAGTGGCTTTCCACAGCCTGATGCCCCACATCTCCTTCTGCCATAAATTAACCTGCTTTCCCAATGACTTCACTGCACTAACTCCCTGGAGCAATTGCTGAGATGACAGAACTAAGCGTTGGTGTCTGGTGCTGGTTCCCCAGACCTGACTCTGGACAGAGTTTTAGGAGTGATTAATTCCTCAATTCGCACTTGGAGCTTTGCACGGACAAAAACAGCCCTGTTCACTCACGTGAGGTGAATTGCGGAATCGGGACCCCGCAGTTTGCCTGGTAGGGAAGGGCACGGTTGCTTTGCTGTTTGGAGATTCCTTTTTGAGAGGTCTGAGTTACAAAACTGTTCATTTTGTTTAAAGAAAGATGATGATCTCTGGAAGAAATGTAGTACTGGAAGCAACAACACACACAGTGCTCGGAAACATTCGGCGTATTGGACCTACCCGCTAGCGGCACGGTGGCCTCGCCGGGGACGGTCGCGTTTAGCCTTCCTCCAGCTTGGTTTTGTGGTACACGGAACCCAAACATGTATCAGTGCAGGGAAATGTTATAGGTTTATGAGGAGAGTGATTAAAAATGTATCAAAGAGGCTTGTAAAGCTTATGGTTCAAGTTAACTGTATGAAGTAAACAGCCTTTAAGTGTCTCCTGGGACTGTGACAGATAGTCTGTGGGTGTTACTGCAACATGGTACTAGTGATTGTTCTGGCCATCCCAAACTAATCACCATCTGTGTGTATGAGCCTCTTGGGAGCTCCTGGTTGTTGGACAATCATGGTTGTTAGCATTTTTAATCAGTTTCTGTGCAGCACAGATAGAAACCGTATGCTCCAGCCTTTATTTTCCCTACTCGTGGAGAATTACTTATTGCAACGCTAAGAAAGGGATGTGGGAGTTCCTGCTAATTTTAGAGGGTCACATTCACCTCATGCGCCCAGTCGTGGTGACATTTCCCTCGAGGTTCCCTGCCCCTGCTCTGAAGCATTTCAGTAAGAATTACGCTCTTGTTTTGCTGCTGGCAAGGTGGATTGGAACGCAAGTCCTTCGCTCTGCCCGGCGAAGCCCCCTCCTCCCCGTGGCCGTGCTTCCTGCGCGACTCAAAGGCACTGACACAAATGCATAACGTTCGGGATCGCGGTTAGGGAGATGGAGTTGGGGGGTTTATTGTCCTTCTTGGTAGTGATAAAGAGCTGCCGAAGTAGGAAGAACCAGAGCAGATCATTGCCTGAAGCAGGAGACTGTGTGCAGTTGAAGTTACAGGCCCTGGGAGAGTTCCCAGCTGTACTTGCCTGGCTGTCGATGCAAGAGACCCTGCAGGCGAAGATGGCTCCGAGAAGTGGAGGGGCAAAACAGAGAGGGAGAAGGATGGCTTAGATCCAGGCTCTGAGGAGCAGAGACGATGCTAAAAAGAAAAAGCTCTTCTCTCATTCTGTACTGAAGTGCAGCTCATCTCGACAATTAATCCTTTAAGAATTAAAATCTGGGGGCCGGGATCCGCACTCCGCAGCCGTTTGACATCTGTGCAGAGTGGCTGGCGAAGCGCTGCCGCGCCGCGTCGCCCGCGCCGCGTCTGCTGCAGCCCTGCGCAAGTGGAACCGGCCCTTCAGGCGCGAGGCTGCAGGCAGCCCGGCCTGGAGGGTGCTGAACTGTCAAACCCGGCATCAACTCCAGCGCCCTCATGTCCCCGTCTCCCCCAGCCCCAGATTTATCTATCAAGTATCAAACAAAGGGCTGGGAACGCACAGAAGAATGGGCAGTTAATGTACGCTGGAGGGAAAGAAAAAAAAAAAAGAGAGGAGAAAGAGGAGCAGCGAGCAGGCTAAATTCCCTCCTGTTGCAAACAAGCTGGAGTTCTTGCCTTACATGAAATGTGGCTTTTGTTTTCATTATCAACGTTGCCATCAGTTTTCTTGAGCTCTGCTCTCCTTTTTTTTTTTTTTTAAAGGATTTGTATCAGGCTTCTTACTAATTTTCCTTTAGCCACGAGGGTGTGAAGCCAAGGGGCGGTGCGCTGCTGGTGGGTTTATTATTAGTTGTTGTTGCTATGTCTGTGTGAACAGGAGCAGGTTTTGAAGAGCGAATTCGAATGAATAGAGCAATTTCCCGGTGCACAGACAGGTGGAGGGTAGGCTGTTCTCTGCATCGTTTGGGTGATGGCTCATCATATTTATTCATGTTGATGTGACCGAACAGTCCATTCTTTCCAGTCCTGTCTAGGAATTGTGTAAAGTCTAACACAAAAGCGTTTCGTAGTCAGTACTGTGCCTGCAGCGCTGACAGGCGGTCTGCGGCTTCCACCCTTCTTACTGTTACCTGAAAGAGTCATCTCACTGGAAGCTGTATCCTGGTGCTTGCAGACCCAATTAACAAGTAATTTCTGTTTATCTGTTGTCAAAGGAGACAGTTGAATGTCTTTAGGTGTATATTGATTATCTGATTTAAACCACAAATGGTTCCACGTAAACTGTGCTGGGCCCCCAATGTCTTTCGAAGCACTGGTGCCCTCCTCAGCATCGTGCAGCAGGGTGGATTTTGCACCGTTTTGGGTGTGATTTACTATCACTGTCCTCCAGCCGGGCTACCCAAGTGGTAGGATCTGTAGAATTCCTTCTGGGGTGGGTAGAATATTGAGAATTCAGAGAGTTAATGGTCCGAGTGGGGTATAATTACCAACGCTGTGTCTCTTAAATGCATGTGTCTTTATCTGTCAGCCTTGAGGATCATCGTGGGCCTGTACAAAATGAAAAAAACCCTTTAACTGCTTCATATTAACTAACATATTAGAGCCCCATGACATTATCATTGTGTCTGCACTTGAGAACGCTTTGTTGATTATAACAAAACATGCTCCCAGCTGCCGGTAACCCAAGTGTGTTTCCAAATTCGTCACCACTTGGAAAGCAGGAGGAGGTCACTCTGGGTGGAATCTGCACTTGCAAACACGCTTCTCCTGGAAACTTTCAGGGCCCAGGCTTGGTCACTCTCACGGCACAAAGCACGGTGTGTCTTAGAAAATTAAACCAGGCTTTTTAAGTAAAGTGGCTAAGTCTGGCAACTCCGTTTCTTTTATTTTTTCCTTCCAGTCAGGGAAGGTTTGCCTCCGCCCAGAGGGGAAGGGGAAGAGCCAGACTGTGAGAAGAACAGACCTCAGTGATGAGGTGCCAGTTTTAAAGATGCGAATGGCTCCATGGCATGACTGTGTGAATCAGTAAATACGCGTTGCTATTTTGCATTCATTTCAGATCTAGACTGTAGCAGAGGGGCCACTCCCTATCTTGTACGGGCCACTTTAAAAGCTCAGACAGTAAGGATTTGTCTTTACATGTAAATCAGAATGCCAAAGGCGTTCCCAGGCACTTGAGTAAGGTTGTCCAGGGTGTTAGCATGGTCTTTCCACCGTGTCCCACGTGTTCCTCGCACGGCCCAGGAGGCAGACCGTGCCAGGAATGGATGGTTCTCAGCCACCCCATGCCAGCTCACCCTGCTGCCTGGGAGCTTTCTCAGGTACATTTAATTTACTTGCATAGAAGCAAGCGTCTGCTTCTACCGCATACGTAGAAGCAAAATGCTGGGCAGGTCTCTCTTTGCAGAGGACCTTCTGTAGAGACCTGAGAGGGTACCTGGGACTCTAGAATAAACTGTATTTCAGTTTGTGTCGTGAAGCAGGGCCTGAGCTGCTTGGCCTTTAGGGTAAATTCCATCACTTTGTGAGGCCAGTCCAGGTGCAACAGGAGGGGAAATGTGGAAACAGCCTGCTCTAAACGGTTGTGGAGAACCTTTTCAAAGAATCTAAATAAATAAATTTTTGTCACTGATATTTTTACCTCTTTACTCCTTTTCCTAGGATTTTCTTTTCAAAGTAGCAGGCTTGATTCTTCTGTCAATATTTAGGCAAAATCAAAAGGACTTTAATCTGAATTAGAACCCACAAAGCAGGTCCAAATGCAACCAGCCATATCCAGGTTGACTATAGCTGCACATAGAACCCCATGAAAGACTATATTTGTAGCACGGGGTGTCAGACCTATGTCACTGCAAGAAGGAATTTATTCTACCCTGTACTTCTTCCAATTAAGCACTGGTGGTTGCTGCCGCTGCGACATGTACTGATAAATGGATGTAGCAGGATTGACTGTGAATGTTTTGGCAGCAGCCCTCCTTCAGGTAGCTATTAACTTTATTTTTTAATATGAAATTCAGGCACTAAATCCAAGGAAAAAAAAAAGCATACATAATGTAGGTTAATTAAAATGCCTGTAAATGAACAGGTGACAGGTGTCGAGCCCCATGACAACCACAACTGGAGAAATGAAAGCGCAACAGACTATTAGGATTCCTGTGTTAATCAGGTAATAGTAACTTGGGTAATTACGAAATCATATGAAATCTTTTTTAAATCCCAAACCTCATTTATAGCCTTTTGGAGATAAAATATAAAATGTAGAGTTTCAATCCAAAAGGACTTTCTCTTCTCTGGAGCCTTCAATCTCAGATTTCTTCCATGGCTGACACAATTAAGGGTTGGGTTTTTTTCTCTCCCCTCTCTTCAATTTTATTTTAATTAAGAAATATTAAGTTAAAAGCAACCAAAGAGTTTGAGTTTCTGTCTCTTTGGCAGGTATTTGGTAGTCACTTGTTTGTCCCGAGGCCTTTTTCTGTATAACAGGTAGAACCTGCCGTGTGCATCTGTTGGGTCTAAGAGGAGGAATTCATTTTCCTGCTGAGAAGCAGCACAGGGCATGTGTGAGATGAACCTGGAATAGACTGGAGGCTGCTCTGTCTTCCCAGGAGCAAATTACACCGCAGATGACTAAGAGGACTTCTGAGTAAAATCTTTTTCCTATGAATATGAGGAAAGGTGGTGATACTATTTCATATCTGATACGCAAAATATGACAAGTTACACTCCTAAGACAATATGCCATTCTTGCAGCCTTTCCCATGCTGAAAAGCCCATCCAGATGTTGTTTCCCAAGAAAACAGATTGAACCCTCCTGAGGAGATGCTTATAGACATTCCTTCTCTGCTGCTTGAGTTTTATCATATAACCAGCGTCTTGATCCCAAGCAGAAAGTTCATCAGAGGTGTTAAGTGACTTGCCCAAGGTCATTAATACAAATCAGCAGGAGAATGAAAAATGAAACCTTCCAGACTTTTGCTGTAATTACCAAGGCTCATGCCTCTCTCTGGATCTGTCAAAGAAGAAAAAAAGTGGCTGTAATTAGGGCTAGGAGCTATGCGTCTGCTGAGAACCTGCATTAGGGTTCATTCTCTGAAGAACCCTTGGAGGCTGATTCAGCAGCTAGCATTTCTTCGGGGTTTTTGTAAAATCCAGATATCAAAAATGGAAAACATTATTTTTCATCCTTGTCCCTGAAATAGAATTTATTGCCCCTAGGCTATAGACAGCCAGACAAATAGAAACGGATTTTTTTTCTTACTTTCTTTGACTTGGAAGATGAGAACTTGTTTTGTACATTCCTAAGTTGCAGCCAACATAAAAGTCTTTATCTTCAAGGAAATCGAAGGTTTGATTCTTGGTGATACACCACTAACCCAGACAGTGACAAATTTCCCAGCTTTACCGACCATAGCAGGAAGATGATGGCTTTCACCTCCCAGCAGGAGGAACAAGGGGAGCTTCCCTCCCTTTCCCTTTTCTGAACAACTCTGTGTATAAATTAAACAAAGAAAAGGATGGAGCTTTATTTTAGGAAGCTTTCGGACCACAAGTTGCGTTCTGGATTAAAGGTCAGGGTGGGAAATCTGCCAAGGTTTCCCCTCCCTACTGCTACTAATTGTCACTGCTCCAATAGGAAAAAAAAAAGAAAACTGGATTAGGGGAAAAAAAATAAACCCACTAGTCAGAATAGCAGGGAGAAAACGGAAATCAGGCTTCATCTAGCGCTTGAGATACGTCCTACATAGACGCTATTGAATTCTACCCACCTCTGTGCCAGCCTCCCCGAGACATGGTGGACAGTACTTATTTTGTTTGGGTTTTTTTCCCCTCCCTCCCTCACTCTGCCTCCTTTGGTGTTTTTATTCAGGCGCAGCAGGCACCAAAGTGAGCGCTGACAAGCATTGGCACACTTAAAAAAAAAAAGAAGAAAAAGAAAAAAAAAATTGCTGCCACTCTCCCAGAGACGTCCATTATGTCTCCGGAGCCCTACGTTTTGCAACATAAAAGCATAATCAAAAGAAATCATGCTTCGACTCAGTCAGGGACAGGGCAGAATAGTCCATTTAGCTTTATGCTAAAAAAGAAAATAATTGGACAAAAATTCATTTGAAATAGGAGCAGGAAACAGTTTGTTTGCAATCTATTTCCTCTGGAAAGCAGCAAACGCTATTAAACCCTCTTTGGGAGCTATTTATTTTGGAAACAAGTTCAACATTCTGCAAGCAGCACACGCACGCAGAAGAAGTTGTAGCGGAGTGTAATCTTTGGAGGAAATGTCCGTGTTTATCTACACTGTAGTTCTAACCAGCTCCCAGAAAAACAAGCTTTCCACATCTTTAGTGATAGGTTTGGCTCCTTCTAGCACACTGCATCCCATCGGCAGACCCCGAGTGATAAACCCGTCGGTACGAGTTACAGGTGTGTGGTAGGAAAACCAACAAAGCCAAAGTGTTCTTCCTTGGTCTCCCTCCACTCTTCTCCCAAGGAACGTTTCATCTGTGTTAGCTCTCCTGCTCTTGTCCCCTCATCCACCTTTCAAAAAAAAGCAAAACCCAAAGACATGATACCGTAGTCCTTATTCGTGGTGTTTTTTCTCCTGCACTGTTGCATATCCACGCGTGTGGGTGAGTCGGGGAGATAGCGAGATGGCACATAGCACATGGGCACCGTGGAGCCGAGCCTTCTGTCACTGCCGTGTGTCTTGACACTGAGTTTTCTCCACCTGCCAAGAAATCCTCCCACTCGCCGCTCTGCTCTGGGAGCTGTGCCCCCCTCACCTGCTTCTCTCCCCTTCCCCTGAACAGAAGGATAACGCAAGAACCAGAAGGGAATCTCAAGATGAAACCAAAACAGAAATGCTATTAGCTTTTGTCATGTGTTTCTGAACACTTCTCTGTGGTGGAGACGGTTCGCTATAGCTTTTACCCCTCCTTTCAACAGTCAAGATACAGTAAGATTCTCCAGGGAATAGTTTCAATGAATGATTTTTTAGCTTGCATGTTGTGTTTGAGCAATTTGGCTAGGATGCACCAGTTCAAGCTTCACTGCTGATTTGCAATGGGATGGGACTTCACAGCATGATCCTGCCTCTCTGCGAAGGCCAGTGTTAGCGCCAGACACAGAGATATTCCTCACTGGGCTTTCATGGTTCCTCACATTAGGAGGGTTTAATCAGTGTTGGCCTCAAATTCACGCCCCGTTTGGTGATCCTAGGTAGCCCATTTTGCATGTCAGTTTGGCTCAGCATCTTGTGCGAGTCAGGTTTTTTTTCCCCTGACGTGCGTGGGCGCTGAGACCTTTGCCCGTGTTTGGCATCCCGCTACCCAGGAGGTTGTAATGGGCCACAGCATCACGCAGCTTAATGTCCCCTTCACGTCTTCACACCTGGGAAATGCAGGGACTTCTGTTGCTGTGTCTGTTCAGGCTTTGGATGACATAGGTGTGTACGCCTCATCCAACACTGCTAGAAGGCATCTGCCAGGCCCTGCTGTTTACCGAGAGCTTTCCTTCTCTTCCAAGCCTTAACGACGTCCTCCCCAGTTTTGTCTTATCTGTTGGGATAAGATTAACCCACCTATTTAGATATTTGCATTCCTCTCAGCCGCCTGCTCCCGTCCCCATTTCCCCTGATCTTCTTCCTTCTCTACATTAATTTCTCTTTATATTTAACCTTTAGATTTTGGAGAAGAGAGTATAATGTGTCTCAGCAGGATATCATTTGATTTCTGCTCACAAGAGAGGGTCGTCTTATACTTGCCCACAAAGTGCTTGTGATTTACGAGCTATTTCTCACTTAAGGGTTAAGTATGTTATCTCCTAGCCCAAATATCCTGTATTAGCAATAGAGCTGATTACCGCTGTTTGTATCAGTCATTGGGATCCTTAAATAAAATGGAGAGCAGCTTGTTGGAAATCCTCATTTCATTGAAAAGCATGGTTTAACTTTAATAGGGTTTGCATATATATCGTAAATCAGCTCTGAAAAAGGAGGGCATTTTTTTTTTCCTCCATCTGATTGTTTTACACATTTCAACAGTGTGTAAAAACACAGCCTGTCATTGTTAATTTTAACCAAAGGGAATTACTTCTTGAAAGGCTGCAGTTGTGATTAAATGGAAAAGGTGATCAGTAGTGTAAATTTGGAGCTGATTAAATGCCGTCAACTCAGATTCCTTATGCAAAAGAGATACAGGAATTAGGCTGGCTGCTTTTGCTATGTAGCTAGCGTGAGCTCTTAAGCGCACCTAATGCAGAAAACTTCTGCAACATTCATTTTGTATTTTAGCACAAGGGCAAGCCTGAAACCTGCAGTTCATGGATTGACCTGATTCTCCTTTCAAGTCGTACAGAAACCAGCTCTCTTGGTCTTCCTACTCCCATGGAACTGGCGTGGCGGTAACAAACAGCCTAGGTTTTTGGAAATGTGTGGTCTTCCCAAATTGTGAGGCAGGTTTTGTAATCCTGGGGATCTTTGAATGCACTGTTCTTCATATCAGGGAACGTATGTGTGTATTCTGATAACAAGAGTCCTAGTAATACTAGTGAAAAATAACAGGAAGGACCATTCCCGATTCCACTACCAGCTTATCTGCCTGGTTGCCCCAGCTTTCCATCTTTATCTGGATGAGCTCTTTTACCTCCACGGAAGGTACGGAAGGGACAGCTGCAACATTTCAGACTACGGGAAAGGGATCTGCTTTCTGCATTTGCGAGCAGTTGCATTTGCATGGTTCTTTCTGGATGATGGTCAGGCAGCATTTTGCAACCCCATGCGAGCGAGTCGTTCAAACGCTTCTTCCCCCACTGCTAGGTCCGACGTCTTCACTGTCAATTGTTACCACCGGATGTCGAGTTATCACCTACCTCTCTAGTCTGGACATGGCGAGGTAGGCAGAGATTTAGTCAAGTGGAAATGAGAGAGCGCTATTTTTAAAGGATGTATTTGACATCAGATCCAAAAAAGGTTTGGGGTACTACTCTAGACCATAATGCTTGGTTGTTCGTAGTAGAAATCTGCTAAGTTCTAGGAGATAGTCTGTGCTTGCTGCAAGGAACATTGATGCTATGGATAGGGAAGGGGATTGAGTTGCCTTGGGATTGTACAATGCTGGATATGCTGGACAGAACTGATAATGTGTCCTGCAGATCTGACCTCACGAAGAGCACTGTGAAGTTCAGAGTAAGGTCCATCATCTTCTCAAAAAGCTACAGTGAGAAGGTGATGAGGGAACAGCATAGCAAGTCTGAGTGAGAATGTCCAGAGGAGAAAGGTGCCCTACATTTTTAAATATTACAACATGGGTACATAAAGTATTTCTCAGACTTACTGCAACTTATTGATAATTTAGATTTTAAATAATACAATATTTTTCCAGGGCTGTGGACCATAGACTTCACATCATCACGTGTGATCAAACCAAAAGAGTGATGAGGGAATATGGGCAGAGGTCTAGTTACGGAGATCCAAATCCCTCCTGATGAAAAGTCTTCTGTGGTTACTTTGGTGGTTTTCTCACAGCACTGAGCAGTTAACCAAAGCCAAGAATTTCACACTATTTTTTTTCCTGGGTACATATTGTCAGATACTGGCAAGCTGATAGGCTTTTATTTCATGCATAACTAAAGAAGTAGCAGTAGTATAAAGGCAGTTGGTGTACAGCTGATAGGTAGAGTAGAACTTACTTTAATTGAAAAGCAGTTCCAGTCAAAATACTTTTCCTTCTCTTCTTTTAAGGGGGGGGGAGAATTGTTTTCAAGCATTATTAAGCTTTTTTTTTTTCCTCCCAGAAGCTAAGAAAGCCATCTGTGAAAACCTGTTTGCATGTTTGTTTTCTACAATAAAATGCAAAATACTTCTTCCTGTTAGCGGATTATGCCATATGTCACTCCCTGTAACAAAACCAGCATGTTTATTAATGAACCCAATCAGAGGCAAGGATTTAGAAAGATTTAAAGGAACTGAATTTTCAGTTCAATATTTTAGTGTAGAAGAACTTCTGGTCTGTTGTTAATGTTGTACTTGGAAAACTCAGGCTTTGTTTTTTATATGAATTTGCTAAATTGGCAATGGAAAGAGAGCAGGAGGAAACTCTCTGGGAAAAGAAATCACACTGCGATCCCTACGTTCTGCGTGCGTGAACCCCCAGCTGATTGTGATCAGCAGTTTATATGTGATTAATATTTAATTTGATTGGTATAGTTTTTTCTCCAGAAAAGCTAATTAAGGAACTTGATGGAAAGGACACCCTTGTGCATTAATGTAGCAGCTTTTTGGTTTCTGTAGGGCAGACTAAACCTTCCCGAGTTACAAATGAGATGAATTCAGCTTTCTCAACTGTGTAGTGAAAAGATGTGAATTCCGTGGCTTTGGTTTTTTGGCCCCAGACTACCTGAAATTTGTGCTCGGATAATTGCTGCTGTGCGGAGAACTATTTCGTACATTTGGGTATGAAAGGGTACAATAAGGGTGATTGTGGTAGGTGCAAAGATAACCATAGAGCTCATATTTGCCCCTCAGATGTCAATAAATTGTGCACACTGAGAATCTGGTTACATTCCTGGGAGTTTTTGACTTCTCAAATAGACTAGGTTTCTAAGCAAAAGGGTTCAAAGCTTGCTTTTGCACATGGACTTCAGCACACCAATCAATACTCATTTTATCTTTAAACTCTAATACTGCCCTTGCAGATTTAGATCTTATTATTGTGGAGATCAGCACAGGCGCTTGGGCTGATAGTGCTGATGGAAGGAGACGGAGCATTTAACCTCGGGCTGGGATTTCTCATGTTGTTCCGCCCAGGACCTAGGAGCGTTTGCAGAAGGAGATTTTAGGTTGCTGTGTGAGGGTGTTTTGTCCCTTCTTCTAAGCTTACAGTGAATTCACAATGGTTTTTGCTTGTGTGTTTTGGAATATTCCAACACCTTGCAAAAACCTGAAAGAAGCAATAACAATCTGATTTTTCACATGTGCTTCCAGGGTAATCATTAGCAAAGGCTGAACGCCAGGCCTGTTCTCCAGCAGCAGACCACTGCTGGAAGCGGATCCGTTGGTTCAGAAGGTAGAAATACATTTCTCAATGCTGAAGTTCTTGCACTGAGGCCTGGCTGGCCACTTACAAGGATAAGTATGTTAGCATCTTCAAAATTCATGCCTTAAGACAAGAAAAGGTGTTCATTGGCTTGTTAGATGTATTTACGAATCCAAACCATGGAACAGCTTCCTATGTGTACTTTGTGAAGACTGGAGGAATGAAATTCCCTTAACATCCCTCTAACCTTCTTATGTCTATTGAAAGGCTCCATAATTTAGTGCCTTTCTCAAAGGCATAATTCATCATGGAAGAAAACACAGAAAAATAAAGATGACCTTTTTGAAAGGTCAGTTCATGTTTATGCTTCAGAAACAGTCGCGAGTACAGGTTTGGTGCAAGACAAGGCTGTCCTAAAATAGCATTCCATTAATTGTTCAATCAGCTCATGCTTGTTATGGATTTGGCATATTCTGTAGTCAAATCAGGTCGCAGGTAACAAGTGATTCAAAGAAACAGAGAAAAACCCTACTGAGCTTTGGAAAACATGCTTCTTAACAAGCAAAAAAATATGAAACAGAAGCACACTCCTTGAATCTGGAAAATGAATAACCTGACAAGGTTTCACAGGCAACCTAAAAGCCCGAGATTCCTGAATTCCCACCCATCTGCTTTGGACACCTGGACAAATACCTGTCAGCCCAGCGACGGCCGTTATTTTTCTCCTTTTTTGTTAGCGTGTGTCTGTTGTGCAAATGATCTTTGTTATAATGTTTGGCTGCAGGACTTCAGTTAGGGCCTGTATCCCACCCCAAAAATGCTGTCTCAAGGGAGAGCACTTGTGCCTACGGTAGCCTCCCTCCACCTATCAATATGTTAAAACATCGTGTTAGAGGTCTCTTCTTCTCCTTGGGAGTGTGAATAAAATGCATCTGAGTTCATTATGTGGGCAAAACCAAGCGGCATCATAGAGGCTGGCTATACTTTTAAACACAAAATGTTGACATCATGCTTTTAGTAGACGTGCCCTGGAGGAGAATGTCTATGGATTACATGAGATGTGAGAGAAGGCATGGACGTGAGGAATTTTATTCATATATTGTTTTCAGCAATAGGGAAGTATCCACTTCTCTGTTCTCTGCTTAAATGCCCACCAGCTTATTTTTCTTCTGAGTGCGGCAGCCCCGACTGAGCTCTCCCCTCCCAGCGCGCACTGGAGTTTTGCCTCTGAATGCTTCTGCTGCACCGTCGTGATTTCTGTTCCAGGCACCTGAACTTTGTAAACTCTCCCGTTTAGCTTCCCAAATGAGAAATGAGCTGGCAGCCCAAGGTGCAGCTAAGGAAGTCGCTAATTCCTAAGGGCTGCTGTTGAAAATGGGGAACGTGCACAGTCATTTCTCTTGACCATCAGTGCCGAGCGATGGTGGCATAAAGCAGGAAGCCTTTTGCATCTCGTGCATGGCAAAGCAGTGTTGTTATTCTGGCTGCATAGCTTGGCTTGTTATTGAGCACATGCTTTGCAGATTAGCCTGTTTGTATAGCCAATCGAACATGTGCTCCATTAAAAATTAAAACATCCTGTTTTAAGGATGGAGCAGGAGACATCAGCTGCCACTGTGTAGCAGACATGGAAAGCCCCCAGAGCCCATTACCATAGGTTACAGCAAATGTTAATCAGTGCCAATGCAGTTAAATAATGCAGTTCGTGCAGATGGCAGCTACTACATCTACTCACAGATGTGTCCTCAAGTCCCTGAGGTTGCTGTATCACAGGAGTTGTCGGGAACAGTCAGATCTGATGCTGACGGTAGGTATCACCTTTGTGTTTATGCCTTATATACCAGCCAGAGGAAAGACAGCGATCGATAGGACTGAAGGAGGAGTTCAGAAACACTCCAGAGGGTAGCGTGGGGCAGTACCTGAACTCGGATAAAACAATAAGAAAGACTGTGTCCTTCACAAGTTGTTTTTTTTGCCAGGCATATTTACCTTCTGTACATACAAATCAGTGTCTTAACATCATTAAAGACCTGAATCCACAGCTCAGCTTTTGAACTTGTGGATATTTGTGATCATTGCATATCATTATAGTTATTCGATGTGTACGGCGGGGCGGAGAAGAGGTTATTAGCCTGCATGCGCCAGTCAGATTTCATTTGGGATTTTTGTATTCCTCCTCACCTCTGCAGAGTTGACTCTGCAGTTGCAATTATAACCCTATTCACATCAGTCCCTGGGTCAGGATATAGTACAGGTGTTCTCTGCCAACATGCCATATTGTCCTATCTCAGATGAAGTAATTTATATACCTTTTCAGCAGTTCATGCTCAGTATATGTATTTACGAAAAGGTGTGTGCAAATCTATGTGACACACAAGAGTTTGCAGATGAAAGTTGTGCTATAAGTATCAATATTGTTTCTAAGATGTGTCATGTTGTTCAGTATGTAGTAAGAGGAAAAACCATTGCAAGTCAAGAAGCTAAAAAGCATTTCTTTTTCTTATTTTAGCATCTTAGAACATCCTTTATTACCTATTTGTATTTCAGGTCTGTGTCACTGGTAGATGTTCTTTATCCCAAATCTATATTTCTTAGCTCATAATGTCTCCTTGTTTTTTAAAAAAAGGTTCTGTATGTACATATTCTGTTCTGATGGAATAGCTTGAAAAATGAAAAATGTTAATCAGTTAAGCACTTGTCTTTTTCTCAGTTTTTGCTTAATTCATTGAGGACATGATCGATTAGATATCAGTTTTCTAAAATACATAGATTCAAGGTATTCCCATTTCCTCGGGCCTTCACCGCTACTTTGGGTGCAAGTGTCTTGTCTACAACACCTAGTGTTTAACGCTTTTTGTTACGATGTCTACGTCTGTGTTTTATGTAGAAGAGCAGCTTAGAACCAACCATCTGCAATGAGCCTCGGTTGAGACATTTGGTTGTTACAACCATCTGATTTCTTGAACCTGCCATAAGACTGTCACACTTCACCCTCCTGTGCTGTTTCCCAGTCCCACTGCATGGCACTCCATGACTATAGCCCGTCTTTTGCAAAGAGCTATTGATGGGATTGGGAATTGTACCAGGGCAAGGAGGTTGGTATAGAGATCTAAGAGCATGATACATTTTGGTTGTTTAAATTTAGCTCTCAAGGCTTAAAAACAGGACTTGGGACTCATGGGACTCATTTTTTCCTCCGTAGTTTCATCTTTTAACCATTAATTGCCAGATATGCGGTGTGGGATGAGCGTTCTGCTGTGACCATGCTTCTGTCAATTAATAATGGAACGTATCCAAAGTTTATCTGTAGCAATCATTCATACCATCTGGCAATACAAATTAGATGAATTTGAAAGCAGTCTACAAACAGGCATGTTGTTCTAGGGACTGCCATAATTATATCTATCAAATATAGAGAAAAAATGTATTTAATGCATTTTTAAATAGTGTGGTGAGATCAATACCCCCCTGAGAGCAAGGTCTGTTTCCAGAGAACAAGGGTAGCAGCACAGTTACGTAGCCTTCCTGTGTGCTTGTATCAGTGATGCCCCCAAGGAGAACAAGCCATTTTGGGGAATGAGCAGGGGATTATTTTTCTTGCCCGTTCTGGCCCTGGCCTCGTTCCCAAGCCTGATGACAGCGGTGCCAATTAGTAGCAGACAGGGGACTGGCCGGAGATGGCAACGAACCAGTCACAGGACAGATAGAAATGTCTTAAATGAGCCACTGGATCAAAGCAAAGTGAAGAAGTTGTTTGTATATGCACTAGCAGTCTTGCTATGTTTTAAGCGATTTAAAGCCTGCTTAATACAGTCTCAGTTTCTGGCTGGGACCTGTCCTCTCCCACGTGCATGGATGCCCATGTGGTAGAGCCACTTTTGTTTTTCACAGTTCGTACAGATCAGGGCGGTAGCGGGTCCCCCCAGCACCATCAGGGCAGTCTCATAGCGCTGACTGCTCTTAATGGTCCGTATGTGGCTGCTGCTCCGACAACGGTGAGGATGCGCAGCCCTCCAGCCGCATCTCTGGTACCATTCCTGCACTAAAGTGTTTCGACTCCCCCAGACCGTCTCCAAACGCCTGTGGGGTTGGGTTGCCTATGTGAGGATGGCTTTTATGGCTCCTTTGCCATAACTGCCTCAACGTGGAGAATCCATGCTTGTGGCTTCAAGTTTAGGTCACTTCTTTCACGAAGAAGACTGCCACTTGAAGAGGGATGGTGCTCTCCTGAGCAGCAACCGTAGATTAGCTTGCTTTGTGCCTCCTTGGCTGACTCAGCTGCGTTACCTGAAGCATTAGTCTCCGCACACAACCCATTCCGGTCTCTCCGGGAAGTCCAGCTCATTGCCTCTGTATCAGATGTAAAAGCAAAGAAAAGACCTGGCAATGAAAGAAATGTGAAATATAGTTTATTCATAACTATAGATGAGGAATTGTACTACATATGTGTATACCCTCAGTAAAGCAGCTGTTCTGCCCCTAGAAGGATATTTATAGGCTATTGAAGGTAAAGAATCTTGGCTTATTTCATATTGCTACTACATTTTCACTGAGTTTAACTACAATTTGATCAAGAAAGCTGCTTGTATGTCAGTTTTAATGATACAAGATACTTCTTCCTTGCTATTTCTGCTAAGTAATCTCTGCCTAGTTTTCAGATAAACTGTTTTGATATTAGTAAGTTCTTTCGAGTTTCAGCAGAGGAGTGAGCTGTCGTAATATGCAAAACCATTGGCAATCTTGGAGTCATTATGTTAACAGCCTCCATGATACAGTTCGAAGTTACTGTTTGATTTTGTGGGGTTTTTTTTCCCCTCTCGGTATTTATTCCCTGCCAATTTTCAACGTTATGTAAATTGTTCAACATCAGGATTTTGACACGTGTGATGAATTTCAGTGTTTTAAAGCTCATAGGGCATTTGCAGGAGTTTATTCAATAGTTTATGAGTTATCCCACTCTTTCACTGCAATTTTGCTACTAGTCTCCCAAGTCTGTGGTTGACTATGACGGGATTTATACTTAACTGGTAGACTAGCCTGTATCACTGTATGTACAAAACTAATTTTTAGGTGCTTTTTAAGATTAATTCTACTGCTGTTTCTTTGATGTGAACTAATAGCAATATTTCTGAAGCAATTCTTTTTAGCTGATGAAATTCTCTGGCAATTGGAAAATTATCTCTGATTTAATATACAAAATAGCTAAAGAAGTATTGCACAAAAACACTTGAGACGTACGTAGTGTGTGAGCACAGAAATCAGTAAAACTGCTACAGAATTGCTGTTGCTGACCAGATAATCCTGTGATCGGTAAGATGTGATTAACTGTTGCTGTAACCCTTCCCCGAGGAGCCTGCTGAGCCTGGTTCTGACCCGGAGCACCCTCTCTCCAGTGAGAAAGCTGCAGTATCCATGGCAAAGGTATTTTAGAAAAACCCGGTAACAAAGCAGCTGGACAGATTTAACTTCTCTCCCTCTGCAATGTGCAGGTTCCTGTTGTATTTAGGGCCTTGATCCAGTATCACCGAAGTCAATTATAGCCTTTTTACTGATTTTCGTCAGCAGTGAATCAAGCTCTAAAATCTTATGAAACGTTCATTGTTCTGTTATCTGTCTAATTTCTGAAGAGGTGGAGTTACATATGAATGTTAAATGCCTCTTATGTCTCCATTGGTGTCATACTTTATGCTTTGCCATGTGTTTTACAATCAGTAACAAAAGCATGATTGAAAATAGGCCCCATTAAGCTTGTTTGCACTTCAACTCATCGAATGCATTTTGGAAGGGGTTTTCACTGCTTTTTTTTAGTTAGGAATTTAAAGGAAAACTAAACTGGTTTTGTGTAAAACATTCCCTTCCCTTGATTCCCCTTAAGCAGAGTAGTCAGTCTACATCTGTTTCTGCTTCCTATTTGCAAAAAAAAAATAATCAGTGATTTCAACTTGCCAATAGCACTTCTGCGGTTCTGATAGTGTGATATTAAGCAAATTATTTTTATTAGGTTGAGCCTAGCGTGACCTAGCTTGCTGCTAAGGCAAGCCACTAGCAATAATTCAGAGATCACAGAGTCACTAAGGTTGGAAAGGACCT
>NW_010512382.1:0-353 GCF_000687285.1 Phaethon lepturus
GTAAGGAAGGAGGAAGTCGGTGCAGGGAAGCGACTTCCATGAGTGAAGGTGTGTTCTGCGTGTGGCCTCCCCTGAGCGGCGTTACGCAGCCCTTGGGGCTGCTTTTTTTTACTGCCTCCGTGACGGGGAAGAAACACGCTGTGTTTCCGCGTGCTCCCCCGGGGGGTGCCCTGCTCTTGTTTTCAGAGGGATTTGCCGTGACACGCCCCTTGAGCTGCTGCAGGGCCGGTTAGTGCGTGGCGGCAACGCGAACAGGCAGCGCGCAGCCTGGAGCGCTGTCGGGGAGAAGAGCAAGCACGGTACAGGAGCGTCTGCAGCCGGGCCCGGCGCTGAAGGCCCGCTTGCAGTGGGTT
>NW_010512382.1:384-6538 GCF_000687285.1 Phaethon lepturus
TGGTTTTAGTGGCAGTTTTCCTTTGAAAGCAGCATGTTGGTACGCTTGAGGATCAAACGCTTGTTCTCGGCCCTCTGCTAATAACGTTGGCCTCTCTCAGTCTCCTGTTCCTATTCACGACTGATAAGAGCGGAGAGGTGGAGCCGTTCATTTCTGCTGAGCTGATGTGCTCACCCGGCGAGCTCTCCTTTTTGGGTGTTCGTAGGGGATGATCTTTATCTCGGTTGTGTTTCTCAGACCTCCTGGTGCTTCAGGTTACGTGGGACTGCTGGCCTTTCACCTCAGGAATACAGCGTCCTTACCTGCAGAGGTGACGCTCGCACAGGCAGGGCAGAGTTGGAGACGTCCACAAGACTGCCTGTGAATGGGCGATGCTGAGGTACACCTATCCTAAAACCTTGTTGTGGAGGCTCATACAGGTGTAGAGCAGGGGTGGTTATTCGTGTGGCGAATGTACGTTTGGACGTGAAATACAAAGGAGAACCCGCAAGAGAAATTACATGTGAAAAAATCCAGCCTTGCATCAGGAAAAAAGAAAATCGACTTGTTTGATTATTAGAGGTGGTTAAAAAAGCAGAAACTCAGTACTTGACAGTCCTGTTGATCCTTTCCCATATATCAGAAAGGATGGCAGGAAGAAGAATAAAAAAATGTAAACCTTGATACTCTTCCCAGTCTCCCACCAAAAAAAAGATTATGCTCTGCACTGACAGAAAAGCAGAGCATGGCATTATGGAAAATGTTGACAGCGTCTTTTCTGAGTATTTTTCTCCTTTGAAATGTATAGCAATATTGCCCATTTGTTGGGATTTTTTTTGAAGGTGCTATGACAAAGTGCCGCGTCATTGAGGTGGAGTGTTGCCAGCAGGTCGAGGGAGGTGATCCTTCCCTTCAACTCGGCACTGGTGAGGGGTCAGCAGCTGGGCTTCCCAGTACAAAAAAGAGATGGAGCTGTTGGAGAGAGTCCAGCAAAGGGCCATGAAGATGATGAAGGGACCAGAAAATCTCTCTTGTGAAAAGAGGCTGAGAGAGCTGGGACTGTTCAGCCAGGGGAAGAGAAGGCTCAGGGGGGACCTCGTCACCATGTACAAATGCCTGAAGGGAGGACGCACAGAGGTTGGAGGCAGGCTCTTTCCAGTGGTGCCAGTGACGGGACCAGAGGCGATGGGCACCAACTGAAACACAGGAGATTTCCCCTGAACATCAGGAAACACTTTCTCACTGTGAGGGTGACCGAGCGCTGGCACAGGTTGCCCAGAGAGGTTGTGGAGTCTCAACCCTTGGAGGTATTCACACACTGTCTGGACATGGACCTGGACAACCTGCTCTAGGAGTGGCAGGGTTGGACCAGATGATCTCCAGAGGTCCCTTCCGACATCAGCCATGCTGTGATTCTGTAACTGAGTTTCTGTTTTCTGCACAAATGGTTCCTTCGGTTACTTTTTTCATGTCCAGTCTAGGTGGTAATTATGAGCTAAATGAATCAGTTTAGCTGTAAAACTAACCAAATTTTAACTAAATACCGTAATCTTCCTGTTAGCTTTAGGTTCCACAGGACCGTAGACACTTGTGTGTTTCAGAGGGCTCCCTTTGAATCCTGCACGCTTGCTGCAAAGGCATTTTTGCAGAGCAGCCACAAGGCAACAGAGATTCAAGGAGTTTTGTGTTTGAGGAAGAAATACAGGAATCTAAAAATAAGTATAAGAGAGCAGCCATCTCTTGTGCAGCATGGAAAGTGGCAGCAAATGTTAAAAGTCTATTGACGGTTCTAAGAGGTAATGATGTAGGGTAGCAGGATACTCGACAGCAGCACAAAGATGGATTTCCTGGCCAGAAGGATGTGTTGTCATGGCCCAGCCTGAGAGCGGCCTGACCAGGAGGGGTCATTTCACTTGAACAAAAGTTTTACTTTACTTTCCCCCCCTCCCCTGCCAAACTTCATCTAAAATTACTTCTGCCACTTCAGGAGGGATTCTGGATTATCTGAAATGTACACTGAAATTAATCTCCCCTTAGAAAAGCAATCAAAACAGTAATCCTTGACTCACTGGGGTGGCTCGGCTGAACCCTGGGCAGGGGAGGAATTTATCTCCCTCCTTCCTTGTGGGGAGCACCTGAGCATGTTCCTATCTTTCTGCCTGTGTGCCATTGTGGTGACCACTTCTCTGCCCAGGACATGGAGGGACTTGACCTCTATGTGGAAAACCTTCCTTCTAGGCATATGTCACCTGCAGAGCACACTGCGGATGGATGATTTCCCTGCTCTGCGATAGAAGAAGATCAGAAGAACCCATGGGTTCAGGGTCACTTTTGAAGATAGCATAGCTGTGGTGATGGTGGGAACCAGCTTTGCTCCACCAGTGATATACTCACAGATGAATGAAAGTTGGGCAGGACCTCCGGACATCTCAGTCCAACCCCTGTTCTGCAACAGGTTGCTCATGACCTTTTCCAGTCAAGTTTGGAATACCTCCAAGGTTTTGAATACCTCCACAGGAGAGCCTGTGACCTCTGTTCCAGTGGTTGATCACCTTTGTTTTTCCTTCTATCAGATAAAAATTTCACTTGTTCCAAACTTAACTTGCTGCTTTTTGTCATATCCCAGTGCACCTTGGAGAGGAGCCTGGGCTCCATCCTCTCTACACCCTTGGGCAGACGGTTGAAGACAGTAACAAGATCTCTTTTTCTTAAGGCTTTTTTCCCCTAGGAGCATACCTTGGTAGGCTCTTTCTGATCCAGATATATACTGAATTTAGGTGAGACACAGAGAATTATTTTCCCCTGTCATCTCTTTACTCCTAAATCTGCCTAGCCACGAGAGGTGTGTGTGGATGTACACAACTGCCCCGAGCAAGTTAAAACTGTCTGGTCACACAGGCAGAGGGTGAAGCCGGGAGGCAAACCCCATCCCGCTGTGAGCCGTAGCACAGCAGGTTTCTTCCTCAGAGGAGCAGTAGCAGCTGGGCATGGTTTGCCAGGGCAGCGGTGGGAAAGCAAAGTGCTTTACTGGTGGGAATCATTTTGGATCATTTACCCTTGCCCTGATAAAGTTTGGAGACCTTTGCCACAAGTGGGGCAAAATGAGGCTGAACACTAGAACCGTCCTCTCTGGCATGGGGTTAACCTCCGAGAGCTCGCACCAGCCTTCAACCAGGGATTTGCTTCATGTTTTTTTTTCCTTTTAACCTCGTACTTGCTACATCATTTGCTTTGGAAATCCCTGTGGCCTCCCATAGCTTGCAGTTAGTAATTTCTTCTGAGTGGGAACAAGGTGGGTGGCCCCCATTGATTTGGGTGGTTGGTGCAACCGTTCCCGTGGGGCAGGTGCCACCTCTCAGCTCTGTTTGTTGGTGGCTTCACACTTAACATTTCTCTTTGCTTCAAGACGGATCCTACCATAGACTGAGAGAGGTTATAGGCCATGGAAGGCATGATCGCTATGAGCTTAGACAAAGCCTTGCTTTCCTTTGCCCTCATGTGCTCCCTGAGTGTTTGCAAGAGTCATGATCTGCCTGTAATTTCCTCCCTTGGTGTCTTCACCTCAAGTACACAAACACCCAGGGGCTAAGGAGATGTCCGCAGCAGCTAAGACTATGGGTATGGGGGGGAGACTGAATAGCGAAAGCTTTTTAGGCAAAACGCTGCCCTTTTTCCAGGCTGAGGCTGTTACATGTCTTATCAGACTGGCTAAGGAGGGAGATCTTTCCTGAGAACCTGATTGGCCTTGAAGGCTCTTCACAGGTGATTTTGTTGCCGCTAAGCGCTGGAGCAGAGAGCTCTCAGTACCTCTGCTCTTTATTGAGCAGAAGCCCCTCAGCTCTCATTTCGTCCCAGACGACCCCACTCTGCCCTCGCTGCAGCAGGAAGGCAGGCTAGGCCATGGGAGGTGGTGAGGACCAGTGGTTTGGGACCACACTGGTCTCAGCCCAGATTCACAACAGGTGGGTCCTGGACCACACACAGCACCAACGTGTACAACTTTGGCATTCCTCTCTGGCAGGGATTAACTCGACCCTTTTCCGTACATCTAGCCAAGGGTGAAGGGCATTTCACCGCATTGTGTGTGTACCATGTTGTGAGCTGGAGAGCTTTCTGGAGTTTGGCTTCTGGCATGGCAGCTGCTGTATGAGGTCTGAGCCTGGACTCACAGCAGAACATGTCAGGGTCACACTCCACTCAGGGCTGTTTCCTCGCTTCTGTTTGCTTCTGCGATGTAATATATTCATCTTCATGTAATACCAGCCCACACCGTTAGGTTTTGCTCCAAAGTGCCTGTGAAATGGTGAGGGTGAATGAGCAGGTGGTGAAAATACATGGGTTTTTCTCTTTCATCCTCCAGCTGCCTGTGCTGCTTCGCATCAGCTGTGTTGGCTTGGTGTTGGCGTGCAATGCGGTGATGTGGACAGTCTTTGCAAAAGCTCTGCGACTCTCCTCCTCCTCAGCCACTGCCTCTGTGACAACGATGGCCTCCAACTTCATCTCTTCGGTGAGTAGATCTCTTCCCCAGGCGCCGAAGCCTGGAGGAGCACAGCAATGTGGGAACAGTCACACTGGACATGACCGGTCATAACTCACCTCCTGGCACAACCGGCATCGCTGGCCGCAAAGGGAGAGTTACAGGCAGATGTGAAATGATTGTATTGGGCCTCAGCTGCTCTGACAGTTGTTCACGGCAGAGTCTGTAGGACATTTCTGGGTAGTGCAGGAGGAAGGGCACTGCTTCCCAGCGCAGTGCCTTGAAGCAGATGTAAGGTTTACTGAACTTTTCCAATTGCCAGAGAGAGCTGGAGCTGGGAGCTTTGCTTTGTTTTGCTTTTCCTTTGCAACACCTCACCTGTGACAAGCCAAAGCCACCCTAGCTGGGTGTGAAGACACACTGCCTCTAGTGACAGCAAGAGCATTTTTGACCGGCAAGTTTTTTCTCCTTGTTTTTCACTCTCAGCAGCTGTCCACCTTGTTTCTGTGCTCCAGCTCGCAGTCAGTTCATGGAGGTGTCCAAAACTCAAGTCAGTGAAGCCCTTTTTTTATTGACTATTGCCCAGTCAGCTGGAGATTTGGCTCCTGTGAGATGCTGGGAAGGCAGGAAAGCACATGTGCTTCTGCCAAAATCCTGCTTTGGGACCGCAACATGGCTATGCTTCCAGGCTGGATGGAAGAGTAGGTCATCTCCAGCATCACCTGCAGCAGCCATTTCTGTTGGTGGTCCTAGCAGGAGTTGCCTCAAGCAGGTTTTTTCCAGGGGTGGCTCTCGCAGCAGAATTCCTCACAGCTCTGGCATCACGGGAGGCTTTGGGCTGGCTCAGCCCAGCAAAGCTTTGTCTCTGTCTTTTCCTTCAGGCCATCCTGGGCAAGCTTCTCTTTGGGGAGACGTGGACACCTCTGTGGTGGGTCGGCCTTGCTGTGATGCTCTGTGGCCTCATGCTGCTGCACACGGCTGCACCCCGGCCGGCGCAGCTCCCAGCGGAGAAGAAGGAGGCGTGATGGCTGCCGGAGGGAACATGGCGCCGTGCTGCCCCTCGCCCCTCGCCAGCCTGCCTTGTGATGGCATCCACAGTCTCCAGCCGACTCCGAATGCACTGTCCACGGACCTGCTAACCCCTGCTCGCTCGACTTGCAAAGTCACGCTGGCCGCATCTTTCCTGGCAAGTCGGCGGTGGTGTGGTGGCAGCGACAGCCTCGGAGGGAGCTGGTCCACTCTGAGTCGGTATTGTGGAAATCAGGGCCAGAGGCTTATCAGTCACTCCTTCTCTTCACACGCTGTGACTGTGGAGCTTTCCCAGGTTGGGGAGGGGTGAAGTAAACATGGTGGCTGCAGAAGGTGCCTGTGCATCAGTACTCTTCTGTAAGAGGACCCATCCCAAAATAGGAAAAGCAATCAGAAGCAGGTGCTGAAGGCAGCTGGTATTTCTGCTCTGCTGTCCCTGACTTTCCTCTCAGCCTCTTGAAATGGCCCCATGCCTGCCGCTGCCTGTATGGCTGTGGAGCCCTTCATTAATTCCCTCAGCTTCCCCTGTTGGTCACAGACACCTTTTAACTTGCCATTTGTATGACGCCTGTGATTTCCACTTACCCGTTCCTGGTATGTTACTCATGGTAAGGTTGCTGCTCTTTCCTTTAAATTCTTAACCAAGATGGGGTTGTGATCAGCATTCCT
>NW_010512382.1:6569-17563 GCF_000687285.1 Phaethon lepturus
ATTTTTGGACAATACAACAGGCGTATGTGAACAGTTAGTAGCTTTTACTAGGAGTGTCCGTGCTCAACACATCCTCCCTCTCCACCTAAGTTGGCAACTGCTTTAACATTTGGTAAAATGGAGTTTCACAAGCAACATTTTTTTTACACCTCTGAATGATTCTGATTCTCATTTGTGTGATGCAGTCAACCAGATTACTGGTACCCACACGTGTTAAGTGTTGGGTCAGTGATTACTCTGTGTTCAGGATGAGATTCCTGTTGACACAGTGCATGTGTCAGGAATCATCATTTCTCAAGTATTCACTTCTTTCCCCTGCCCTCAGATCTTGTTTTACTTGGAAAATTTTTGGTTGCAATCCTTATTGAGAAATATAATGATGCCTATAAGTGTATGCATCATGCTGTTTGATATCACTTGTTTGCTCTGGTCTTGCCAGGTTGTCTCTCTCTTCTTGTAACCACAGAAAGTCATGGTTGTGGCATGTGCAGAAAACCTAAGGACACATTTCTGCGAACCTGCGTATCAGAACCTGTCAGGTTTGTCATGACTGGCAGATCTACACCGTGTCCAGCAGGAAGGTAAAAATAGACTTGTGGGCGGAAACACCACTGGAGTTGGGTTCGTGCTTTTTCCTTCTTCATGTCAGAAAAATGAAAACAGTGTTCCCAGAAGAGGCCGGGAGCTCTTTGCTCCAAGCCCCCTGCTTCAGGAGACCATCCTAGCTCATCGCATCTGGCAACTGTGTCCCAAGAGGGGCAAAGCCTTTGCCTCTCCCCTTGGTGTGCTCATAAGTCTTCCCCTCCAAAGAGAGGAGCTGCATATGTGGTGGGGAAGAGGGCAGAGTGCTCAGAGTGCCTTTCCTCTTGCCAACATGGGTCTTGCACCTGTGGACCTCTGTGTAGCAGCAGCGATAGAAGGAGTGGGACACATCCGGCCGCCTGGGAAGCTGGAACTTGATGCGGTGACCCAGCATCCCTCATAGGTCTGTGGAGATAACAGCCAGGAACTATGTATTTCTAAGTACATCAAGTCTCCTTAGACCTTTGTACATGATGGAGAAATAATGAAGGCAACAAGCCTGATTTGTTTGCCCTTGCTATTAACTCTCAGCCAGCAATAAGCCGTTGGCTGCCTTTGTGCGAATGGCAGGAGAAGGACCAGACTGTCTCTCTCTTGTTAATTGGGCTGTTGCCCCTCCTCCTAGTAAACCTTTCAGAAAGTTTATTAGCATGGACTACCTCAAAACTGACATTTCTTTATTACAGCCATTGTTGGAGGTCAAGGTCTAGGAGGTGATTGCACCTGTGCAGAAAGTGTGGGCAGCGTTTTACTTGGTGATGCTTACCTCTAAAGCAGAAGAATGTAAACTAGGGCTGTAAATTTCCTGTCATAAATACATAAAAGGTGGGAACGGAAACAAGTTTTCCTCCAGTTCCTGTGGGAGGAAAAGATTGCTGAGCAGGGTGCTGCGTTTTTGGCAGAATCCCTCTCCTCTATGTCCTCAGGGTTTGGTCCATGTCTGCCAATGTTTATTGTCAGCATGGGGCCAGGGCTGCAAGGACGGCTTCAATCGCTGTACGGCAAAGCGGTGCACTTCTGCTAAATGGTTCACATGTGGTCATCCAAAATGCGGCTGGAGGTGATCTCAAAAAGCGGTACCAGCATTTCCAAATTGAAACACTGTCCAAAGCTCAGTGGCTGAAATTTAATATTTGCAGGTATTTTAGATCACACACACACAAAAAAGTGATGTGAGACTGTTGTGGTTTAACCCGAGCCAGCAACTAAGCACCACGCAGCCGCTCGCTTACTCACCCCGGTGGGACAGGGGAGAGAATTGGAAGAGTAAAAGTGTGAGAAAACTTGTGGGTTGAAATAAAGACACTTTAATAGGTAAAGCAAAAGCCGCGCACGCAAGCAGAGCAGAACAAGGAACCCATTCACCACTCCCCATGGGCAGGCAGGTGTTCAGCCATTGCCAGGGAAGCAGGGTTCCGTCATGCGTAATGGTTTCTTGGGAAGACAAACACCGTAACGCCGACGTCCCTCCACTCCTTCCTTCATCTTTGCTCCAGCTTTGTATACTGAGCATGATGTCATATGGTAGGGAACATCCCTTTGGCCAGCCTGGGTCAGCTGTCCTGGCTGTGTCCCCTCCCAGCTTCCCAGGACGAGAAGCTGGACTGTCCTTGACTACTTAGGAACAACTCAAAACATCAGCATGTTATCGACATTTTTTCATCTCACATTCAAAACAGCCTCACACTAGCTTCTATGAAGAAAATCATCCCAGCTGAAGCCAGGACAGAGACTAATGAGCGAGCTGTGTTTGAAGAGTGAGCAGTTCAAACAGAATCATAGAATTATAGAGTGGTTTGGTTTGGAAGGGACCTTTAAAGGTCATCTAGTCCAACCCCCCTGCAATGAGCAGGGACATTTTCAACTAGATCAGGTTGCTCAGAGCTCCGTCTAACCTGACCTGCAATTCTTCCAGGGATGGGGCATCTACCACCTCTCTGGGCAACCTGTGCCAGTGTTTCACCACTCTCATTTTCAAAAATGTCTTCCTTCTATCTAGCCGAAATCTACCCTCTTTTAGTTTAAAACCATTATCCCCTGTCCTATCACTACAAGTCCTGCTAAAAAGTCTGTCCTCATCTTTCTTATAAACTCCCTTTAAGTACTAGAAGGCTGCAATAAGGTCTCCCTGGAGCCTTCTCTTCTCCAGGCTGAACAACCCCAACTCTCTCAGCCTGTCCTCACAGGAGAGGTGTTCCATCCCTCTGATCATTTTTGTGGCCCTCATCTGGACCAGCTCCAACAGGTTCATGTCTTTCCTGTGCTGAGGGCTCCAGGGCTGGATGCAGGACTCCAGGTGGGGTCTTACCAGAGCGGAGTAAAGGGGTGGAATCACCTCCCTCGACCTGCTGGCCACGCTTCTTCGGATACAGCCCAGGATATGGTTGGCCTTCTGGACATTGAGCCATTGACCACTACCCTCTGGATGCGACCATCCAACCAGTTCCTCATCCACCCAGCAGTCCACCCATCAAATCCATCTCTCTCCAATTTAAAGAGAAGGATGTTGGGGGACACCATGTCAAAGGCCTTACAGAAGTCCAGATAGACGACTTTGGTAGCTCTTCCCTTGTCCACTGATGTGGTCACTCCATCATAGAAGGCCACTAGGTTGGTCAGGCAAGACTTGCCCTTGGTGAAGCCATACTGGCTGTCTCCAGTCACCTCCCTGCCTTCCTATGCTAAGCCTTAGCATAGCTTCTAGGAGGATCTGCTCCATGATCTTCCCAGGCACAGAGGTGAGGCTGACAGGTCAGTAGTTCCCAGGGTTCTCCTTTTGACCCTTTTTAAAAATGTGTGCAATGTTTCCCTTTTTCCAGTCACTGGGGACTTCACCTGACTGCAATGGCTTTTCAAGTATCATGGAGAGTGGCTTGGCAACTACATCAGCCAATTCCCTCAGGATGCTGGGATGCATCTTGTCAGGTCCCATAGACCTATGTATGTGGTATAAATGTGGTAGACCTTATAAAGTGGCTGAAGGTCATGACCAACCATAAGACCTTGCTTTACCAGTGCAGAAGGTGGGTTATCCTTATGTGGGAACTACAGTAGTGTGCTTGCATGGAGTTTTTGCACACTTGAGCCGAATATTTTTAGAGAAGAGTCTCAAGCACACATTTCATCTCACATTACAGCAAAATGCACTTTTGTTTGCACATCTCCCGGGCGTTGGCTGTAATGAGTATTTCCTGCATGTTCCCCACATTCTCAAGCACAACCCTAATTTTTCAGCATCTTGTGCATCAGATTTTCCTCAAGCTGGGCTATACCTTGTCATGCTTTAAACAGTAGAAGAAGCAGGCATATGGTTAACAGCAAGGTTCACAATGTCGCTCATGAAGATTGAATTAAGTATTCTTGAATTAATGGTGGGAAGCGTTTGAAAAATCTGTTGTATAAACAAGGCCCAAGAGTATTATATTCTAAGGTAAATAATACGTTGTATACCTGTACAAGGAACAAAGCCAAATGAAATTATAGTTGCAGTTGAACCCTAAAGCGTAGTTGATTATCTGATTAGATAAGGAGCTATACATAAAACCTGAGAAATGTCCCTGTTGTCATTGACAAGGAGCCACTGAAACTTGGAAGGTTCATACACCATCTTGGTCACAGCATATATCAAAATAACTTGAAGGATGGTATGTTTGTTTGCCCGGGTGGTAAGCAGTAGAAGTAAATGTGATAAATAAGATCTGTAGATTGTTCTGCCACTTTTGGTATATTTAAAGTTTCTGAGGAGTTTGATTCAGTCCTCTGTGCTGACCCTTCAGAGGCCTTAAATATTGATCACATCGCAAGGGTGTCACACACACACTTAATTCCACTAAAGTATTGCAAGCGGTGGGGTGTGTTCAAAGAAGGAAGTCACAGTGACTCAACATGCCAGAATAGTGGTCCTGTGGCTCTGACCCTGGCTGTCACAGAAAAACCATGAAGTTATGAATAAATGGGTCCTAATCCTGATGTGTTTGTGGTGCCAGGTGCTCTGCTTGCCTTCTGCAAAAGAGCAGCAGCAAGCTTTCATTTTGGGGGTCCTAGAGCTACAGAGAGGAGTTGTGCAGGGTGGGCACTTGTCCACAGCAAACATCGTGGTGCCTGCAGCTCGCTTCGTCTCGGAGAAGAATCTGGGGTCAGCTCAAGTCAGAGGTAAAAGCCTTCTCAGGAGACCCATGAGTTTGCCTCTAAAAATCAAGTGTCGGGGTGTTGCGCTATGCCACTTTTTAGGAAAGGATTGCAAGAAGACAACATTTCTGAAAATGCAGTCCCGAGGAAGAAACAAAGTATTTCAGACTGCAAAGCAACACCTTCTAGCTTCAGGCAGAAGATGGTTGCTGGGCTCGGTGTTTCAGCACACTTTCTAAGGCAAGTCTGTTTCTAGATACTTTAACACAAAAAAAAAAGGTCAGTGGTCAGTGACTTGCCTGTAAAATCTGAAATGGGGTCCTAGGCCATGGGCGGGGTGGGGGAGAGGCCCTGAGGGTCAGTCAGGGGTGGTCAGACCCGGTGATGCCCTCAGGGCCCTGGTGTAGTCAATGGCTGCACCTGGGGTGTTGTTTCCAGTGCTGGATGCCCCAGTTCAAGAGGAGTGTTGGGAAACTGGCCTGGCACAAGGATACCAAGATGGCAGGGGCCTATGAGGAGAGGATGAGGGATGTGGTCTTGTTGGAGGTAGGGAGGCTCAGGCTGCCTGACAGCAGCTGACACATGCTTGGAGAAGAGTTACAGAGGGAATGGAGGTGAGCTCGGCTCTGCAGAAATGACCAGAACAAAAGTGGGAAACAGGCACAGATTATGTCTTGGGAGTTTCAAGGTAGTCATCAGGGAGAAGGTCACCAGGAGATTAGCTGACCAGAGAGGCATCAGAGTCTCACCCATGGGGGTTTTCAAGGCTCAGCTAGACAAGACCTCAACTGACTCAATCTTATCTGGGCAGGAGGTTGGACTTCTATGACCTATGGATGGATTTCATGGGCAACACTACCGATGACTGAAACTGGTTTGCCCTTTTGCCTCCATGTTTGGCAGTTCTCATTAAATGCTGCTGGGCCACAGAAAGGTTTCTCCTTGAGGCGTTTCTCCAGAGGCCTGTTGGCTAACCATAGAAGCCATAATAGACACTTGTGTATGCATTCATAGCCTGAAAACAAATGCATTGTTACCAAAGGAGCAGGACCCCGCCGTACTTGGCTGCTGATAATGAAGTCCTTTGTGCATTTGAACCTTTGCTGGTTGAGGAGACAGCCTGCTGTGTGCAAAGCTAGTGGTGGCTCCCAGGACAGGGTAACACTGACCAGCTGCAGCACCCCAGCATGGGGTGACCAAAGCACCAGGAAGCCAAGACCCTAACCAGCTTCCAGGGCTTCTGCATGCCCTTGAAGTCCCAAGGGAATGCTGGCACTGGGTTAATGCCTGGGGAGCTCCTGGGTTGGGCGTCCCACTCCCATTCTGCTGGGGGGAGATGATGCACACCCCACTCAACCCTGCACGGGTCCTGCACAGCACAGAGGCTCCACTGCACCCCGTGGGGATAAAGCCACAACAACAGAAATAAGTGGGAGGGAAGGGCTGGAAAGAGGGGTAGTAAGGGGGGTGCGGTAGAGGGTACCACCACCTTTTTTGGAAGAGGCATGTACATTTTGGACTCATCTCTCAATCTCACTTGGCTCAGGGGTCACTACGAGCCGTGGTTTCATCCCACCTGTGGGAGTCAGGGCTGGGGCTTGGCCGCGTGAGCAGCTCAGCTCCTCCCCTGACACAAGAGGAGCCTTTCTGGTTTTGTAGTGAGAGATAAGAGTCGAGCAGCTCTGCTTGGCACCGTGACCTGCTCTCGGTGAGCGTGCACAGTCTGAACATCAGCCAGGGCTTGGGACCTAATTGCTTTCAGTAAGTAAGTTGAGGCAACACTGAGGGAGAGAGGAGGAGTGCCCCAGGGCAGGATGAGGCATTACAAACACCACACGTCCTGCTGCCAAGTGACTGTTTCCTCATCCAGAGAGGAGGTATTTTGAATGACTTGTTCCCTTCAGGACACTCCTGAGTTAGGTATCTCACAAGCATGGCTCTGTTAGGAACCAGTGCTGCACAGAAATGCTTCCTAAGAAACCCTGGTGAGCATGGAACTACTCCAGCTGCTCAGCAAGGTGAGAGCACCTCGTGCTGCTGTGAAGGACAATGGCCTGGACGCTGCAAAGAGGGGGGTGGAGCAGGAGTATGCTGGCTTGGTTGCTTTTCATGACAAATAGCCACAGATTCCTGCCCTCAGTCAGTCCCACCATACCAAGGAGACTACCACGCATGACATCCACATGTCCAGGAGTGGGCCAAAGCCTTTACACCCACTGTGCTTTGGGTCTGCTCCCGTACAGCGCCTAAGCCAGATCTCCAGCGCTGTGCAGGACCAGCTCCTTCCTGCAAATCCTCCTGGTCTAGGAAAGTTCTCCCTTCCCACCACATAGCGATTTCAGTCGCACTGCTGGCTGGTGGGGATACGGCATGGCACAGTCTGACCTGTAGTCTGTGTGTATACATCTATGTGTGTATAGACACACACCCACACAGGCAGATGGGAGAAGCTGCTACACCACCCCTGCAGAAAGAAATGTTACTTGAAGACTCTGGCATGCAAGTTTCTGTTTTCTCACTTAGACATGTGCAACCAAACACATATCCTGTAGGTGGGAACGCATTCTGTCAGTATTTTCCTTGTTCTCTGAAGCTGCTTTTAATATATGGATAAACTATTTTATCCCTGATTCAATATTTGCGCTATTGATTTCCTTGCCCTTATCATTTATTTTTTGCATTTTGCTTTATTTTCCCTCATACATTTTCATACTGTTTGCTCTAGGTGTAGTCTGCGGACATGTGTCCACACTGCAATCAGTCAGTGTGGTCATACAGGCACGCTCAAAGCTAGTTCACGGGTCAGTGGCAGTAGGGTGGATACGGCCCTGGGGTAACTTGCATCCACCCCGTTGGACCCTTTCCAAGCACACAAATACGGGTTGCGGGATCACACAGCGGGGAGGGGGGTCCTTCTCCCCATCTCGGGTTTCTTGATGGGGTGGGACGGATGTGTAAGGAGCGAGTTAGCAGGCTAGGACCATTCAGTATGGAAAAGGGATGGTAGCCGTTTGTAACGGGGGCTGAGAAGACCGTGAGTTGCATGGAGAAAGTAATCAGGGATAGCTGTTGACTGTCTCCTCTACCACAAGGACGGGGGCCGCAAGGGAAGATAGCAAGCAGCAGCTTCAAAGCCAGAGGAGCTTCGTCCTCCTCCAGTGTGTCATTCAACTGAGGAACTCCTGCCTGCAGTACACAGCAGAGGCTAGCAGGTTCCTCAGGATCAAAAAGTGTGTAATTTTATTTTAAAAAAAGCTTCTGTCTGGAAGAAGTGACATGATGGAGATTTTTTTTGTCGTTTCTTGCACAAAATTCTAAAGAAGTGTTTTGCTGAAAAGTAGAAGTACCTTGCCCAGAGTCATTTTAGTCCAATACATAGTGTAGTCATCTCAGCACTGGAGTATGCTTATTTTGGTGTTTCGAGTGCAACAGTTGTACCAGAATTGAGGGTCAAGCAGTCATAGTTCTGAAATCCCAAGTTCAACCCTCAGACATGGTTGCTCCCTATAGCTAGACTGATTTTGCAATTTTGCCTCTTGTATCTCAGCCAGGGAAGGGGGAGTTCTTGAAAAATAACCAGGAAAGATTATATTACAATTATATTATATTATATAAACATTATAGTATTTTTGCTTGCTGTTAAAGCAGCTCTGTATTTTAGCAAGATGGCCTGGCCTAAAACCTCAATTTCCTGTGGTGACCACAGGACTTCTCTTTCAGGGCATGGTAAGTGCTACAAAAGAGTGTTTTGCCTGAGTAGCCATAAACCTATATTTAGTATATGTGTAGTTCTGGTCTCTGTTTTATCCCTGTCTTTGCCTTCTTCAGGAGCAGGCTCCCTGGGTGGCATTGGGTTGAGTGGTACCGTTTTCATTCCTTCTGGAGATAACTGACCTAGCTACTTAACTTTATGACCAAAAACCCTCTTTCAAGGCTTGGTGAGAAGGAAACAACAGAATTTCCTTAATGATTTTATTGGCCTCAATAACTTCTCTGGTATTTGCCCATGAGAAACTCATTACCAGCTAGCTGGGGCCAGACGACATGGAATCAGTTAAGATCTGGGCTTGGCCACCTTGCATCAACCCTTGACATCCAGTTGCCTGCCACAAGTTGGCTCACTAGAAGAGAATCTGCCTGTTGGGAACCTGGGATGCCCTTGGGGTGTTGCTGACAGGCCGCTGTCATGGCCTGTGGTTGGTGTACATGAGTGAGAAGTGACCCGAGCAGCCGCAGCACTAGCATGTCAGGATCATTACGTGGACGAGATGCGTCTCGCTACTAGGAAATTCCTAATGACTGAGATACAAGCTTAATGAAATAGGGGAAGGAGGGGGGCTGACGTAGCACCTCGAGTAAGGTCCAGCTCAAAAGAGATGGACCAGATCCTCAGCTGTTCTCTGTGCGTTTTTTTTCTTTTTATCCCCCCCAAGACTTCTCATTATTTATCGTTTCCTAGGCTGTGATTCAGGAAGGACTCAACACATACCAGATGGTACACATGGGAGCAGTCCTGCTGTGGTCAGTGGAAGACACCTTCCCACCATGGTGCTCCTCAGGACTCTGAGCAACTCTGCGGAGCAGCTGGGAGGATGAGTTCGCTTTTCCAGAATGCCAAAAAGGAAAGCCGTGGTGCTTTGAATCTGTATGTTATTTTGAGTGTTCCTCTGACTGGACATAGGGAAGGAAAGACAAAACAGAAGCAACTTGAAGCCTTAGATGGTTATAAAAAATGTAGGTTCGTACATTGCTATTATAAAAGGCAATTTCTCCATAACTAGGCATGGGGTCGCAAGTGAATAAAAATGTAAAGCTAAGGATTGGGTTGTACTTCATGTCCTATTTGACATTGATATTTGTGCTCTGGAAGTTTGACTTGGTCTTGTCATTTTTGATGCACAAAATAAACAAAACTTGAGACAGAGGGCAAGCTTGTAAATAGGGGAGCAGCCCCTGGGGAATTGTGATTTTATTTGTTTGCATTTTATTACTAGCCAGCCTAATAAGGTGGCTTACCCTGCAGCAGATAGATGCAAATGAGGCTAATAGCCTCTGGTGTCTGATTTTGCAAGCTGGGAAGTGACTCACTGAAGTTATTGGTAATAGGTTGCAGATTTCCTGTGAAAAAGATGTCATCTGCTTCTGTTAATTAGAAGAGTGTACTTTTGTGAGACAGTTTGAAGTGATTAATTGTTGTAAATGTTTGGGAAAAAAAAAATTCTTTCATGCTTCATTGAGAAGGATGAAAAAAAGCCACGCTGCTGAAACAAAGCCAGGCACTCTGGCCACTCTGGCCAGCAAAGACAAAAGGAGATGTGCCTGTAAGAAGGACAGAGATCGCCTGCTGACAATGTGAAACAAGCTGAAACCATGTCTTTGAAAAACCTTCCTGCAGTTTAAGTTGAAATCCCTTTTCTCAGATCTTGCCAGCAACCATCTTGGAGGGTATTACAGTTCCATGGCCCTTCCTGGCAGGGCAAGCTTGTATGAGCCGAGGGAGGAAGCTCACGTAGGAGCGTTGTACCATATGCCAAGTTTAGTGCCATTGAATGGAGATACTACCACAGAATCACAGAATCACAGAATCACTAAAGTTGGAAGGGACCTTCGAGATCATCAAGTCCAATCATTAATCCAGTGCCACCATGTCCCCTAAACCATGTCCTGAAGCACCACATCCACACGTTTTTTGAAGACTTCCAGAGATGGTGACTCCACCACCTCCCTGGGCAGCCTGTACCAGTGCATAGAGAAAGATACTGGGAGCAGGCAAGACCAGCAGCTGCACAAAATGAAAAGAGAACTGAAAGGTAGATGCTGTCTGCTGGCATAAACCAAAAATTCCTGTAGACAGTGGAAAGGTCAACCACCTTCCAAGATGGAATAGTTTCATGGCAGGGCAGAATGCACACCCATTTAACTTCTACAATCTTTCCTTCGACTCTGACATTCAAAGTGAGGGTCAGAACGTGCACACTGTTGAAACCAGCCTTTTGCAAAGTCCTGTACGACTGGAAATGTGACTGTTCCTGGTGAATACATGCCCTGCTTCCACCACTGACCCTCCAGCACACACCAAACAAAATTTTTTCAGGAGCAAAGTGTTACTACATCAACCTGTTCCTGTCTGCAAAAATCTGTAGTTTTTGCTGCAGGACTACTGTGTCAACACAATTTAAGCTTCCACCAACCAAACATGGAATGAGAGATATATGTGTTTACTGTATTTATATATAAAAATATAGGTGCATTTATTTATATATATTTTATATTAAAAATATATA
>NW_010512383.1:0-8289 GCF_000687285.1 Phaethon lepturus
TGTGGTGCTCCCAGCTGGAGGGGCGGCCGCTGCAGCAAGCGCTGTTCTTGTGGGTGCGGAAAGGAATTGATCCTTTCCTTTGTTTTGGCCTCCCGGGATGCAAAAGAATTAATTAATTGCAGTTCAAAAGTGCTGAGATCTCCCGAGACTTACAGAATTTGCTTTTTCATCTGAATACTTTCCTCTTTAAAGCCTCTTTTTCCCGATAGCATACACATTTTTCAACAACTAATATTTTCCTTTGCATAGCTATATATACTCTCTCTCTCCACGTGCTAAAGAAACATGTGCCCAAATGAAACCACACATACCATTTAACTCAAAATACTCTCCTGTGTACATCTGTTTCTCATTAGTTTTTCCCTCTGCTATATACATAGACTTTGCTTTAAGAAGTGTCATTACATTAGTTGGTATTACAGTATTATTTTTCACTCGACTGTGTACCAATATAGTGGTCAAATACTTCCCTTGGAATTGCATGTGTTTTTTGAGGACAGAATTTGGCTGTTACATTTGTATACAGCATGTGTACATGTGTATACTCACACATTAAAGACTGTACCATTTTTAACCCATGTTCTATGCAAATATTGGGAATAAAATATTTTAAACATAATGGATGTGTGATGTGGTTTGTACCCGTATTTTCTTAGAATGCAACAAGTTTCTCTGCGTGTATGCACATGAGAGAGAAAGAAGTACAGCACCTTCAAGCCTATGGGACATCTGTGTCTGCCTAAGCTCTACATCTGCCCCCAGATTCATCTTCATTAAAATTTATTTAAACACTGCAGTCCTCTAAACACCTCCATAACTGTGGTCACAAAAGAAAGCAACTACAAGGGAAGTATTTCCTCACCCTTGCCAGTTTAATAATTTTCTGAAATCCCAGATGACTTGTCTAGGATGGGAAAATTTTTTCCTGCATAATAGCAGTGAGTTTAGAAAGGTGTCCAAGGGACCGTTTAGACTAAGAAAATCAGCTTACTATTTGAGGTAATCATTGTAAATATCAAAATAGAGTTATAGATTCCAAAATACTGCTTAGAGTCTGCAGGTCTTGTATGAAAAAAAACGCCAAAACTGTATTTTATATTTATACATGTACATTTTAACATACAGATGTTCGTATTGAATTTACTTATATTACATTTCTGCAAAATCTTGCTGATGATCTTTTGCCTATTTCCCCTTCATACATATTGACCATTCATAGTTTTGTAACTCATTAAGCTCTTAACCTGGGAGTTCTGATTTACGTCACAATGATATAATACATGATCCTAGATGGCACAAATCCATGCATTAATTGTAACAAAAACATGCTGGCTTTATTCACCCACGTACCTAAGCCAGTGATGTGTTATCCCGATGCTTCTTATACCTATTTGTTTCCTGCAAACCTGGTACCATCTGTAGTCCCTGGAATATGCTCCAAATGGCTACGCAGTGCCGCCATACCGGGAAGGAAGGGCGCTGGGGAGCATGGCGTGCCTCCCCAGCCCTTATCCCCACGGGGCTGCGGCTCTTCGGCAGCTCCCTCTTGGTCTGTGCCATGGCCAGGAGAGGAGCTCCCCGGGGGTTACTGCCCTGAGTTTTGGGATCCTTGCATAAACCTTGGCAAGGCCTCCGTTGCCTGGCCTTGACTTCAAGAAGGCTCCAGCCATGGGATGACTCAAATTTTCACAGTCACTGGGAAGCAGACCAGGGAAGAGGGGGATAACGAGGAAGCTGATCCCCATTTACCGCACCCCTGGCACGTCCCAGGTGGAAGCAGCAATGACGGGCACAGGCACGGGTTAAGGACAGTTAGAGCACAGCATGCTGACTTTTCCCACCATTGCCATGCCTTAGATGTCAAGAGACAGGAAAAGAAGTTACAGGAGGTAATTATGCTTGCCTTTCAATCTCCCGGGACACAGGGAGGGAAGTCGTGCTGCCTGAGTAATGCAAAAAGAGTGGAAGGCAGCAAAAATATGCCCCAATCATGATTATTCAAAAAGCCCTGACCTTTGTGAAATAATGAGCTGGCCTTTAAGCAGAAAAGTCAGGAAAGCCCTGATTTAAAACTTCATTAAAAAAATATGTTAAGTGACAGTGTCAGAGTACACGGTGGAGTTGTGTGATTAAATTCACTGATTATTGGGTCATTTACATAATTAATTATAGCATTATTTCTTGTAAGTAAAATGGGAAAAATTTGAAAGAAAGCCCCTTTAGAAAATTTTTCTTTAAGGTAATTCTTAAGGCTTTTCTACAAACACTAAGGATTCAATTGCCGTATATGTTTGGATCTCTATTTTCATGAAACCAAAGAGATTTTCTTATTCTTTTCTAGTGCAAGTTTTGAATATTGTTCATTTCAAGAGCTCCCTGCTAATCAGGAAATAATTTGGATACAAGTTATTTCAGTTCAGTTAATGGTCTGCTTTCAAAAAACAAAAGGAAAATTGTAAAATGAAATTATTTATTCTGACATTTTTGCTTAAATCTACTGAATGTACATCAATTCTGTTATCTGAGGATTTCCCTCAGGATCATTAACTGTTTAAAAAAGAACATACTCTTACTAACACAACTGAAGTTTTAAAATGTTATTTAATGTTCACTCTTTATTTCTGCAAGAAAATAAAACTTTATTTAATAAAATACAGTAAACTAAGGATGCGTTTGCCAGTGTTTTCAAGGTGATGTATAATCTCTGCCTTCTGCAGAAAAATGTTGCTCATGGAGGTTAGCATATAAAAATTCAAAGTAGGTTTTTTTTTCCAGTCATCAGAAAAGTTCATCCTTAAGTCAAATAATGTTTTTATAACCACTGAATGGAACAAACTGTTTAAGTTCCCAATGAAATGTCAACCTTTACTTATAAATTTTGCCACAGTCTACATTTTCAAATTGAACACATGAAGCAACAAGGTAATTTCAAAATAATTCTTAGACTGTTTTACTTATTTTTAATTTTTCAGTAGGTGGTGCCATAAAACTGTGTACAATTGTGATACGGCAAAATTAGTTTTGCTGAGTAAAGACATGAGATGTTAGCAGATTCAGTATTTGCTTAAAATGTACTGACTCAGTAGTCTAAGAGGTTTTGAACAAACAGCGTTCCTTGTTATTAAAAATATGCAATACCACACGGCTTTTTACATAAGGAAATAGAAAAAAAAGGCAGTATGGCAGTGTTATATGAGCAATAAAACTGCGCTTAAGAGGTAGTGAAGATCAACAGAACGGGCTAAACTTAGGGTGCTCAGAAACTGCAGAGAAAGCAAAATGAACGAAGTAAATACATCTTACACATGTAGCTGGATACCTTATCAAAAGCTCTTGAGTTGGCTTTAGTAGGATCAGATGGTGGGTACTTGGATACCTTTGAAAATACTACTTTACATGCAAAAGAGATGGTATGCTTACGCTTTGTTTACTCCTGCACCCTATTCTCTGGCATTCTGCTAAATCTATCTATCTATCTATCTATCTATCTATCTATCTATCTATCTATCTATCTATCTATCTATCTATCTATCTATCTATCTATCTATCTATCTATCTATCTATCTATCTATCTATCTATCTATCTATCTATCTATCTATCTATCTATCTATCTATCTATCTATCTATCTATCTATCTATCTATCTATCTATCTATCTATCTATCTATCTATCTATCTATCTATCTATCTATCTATCTATCTATCTATCTATCTATCTATCTATCTATCTATCTATCTATCTATCTATCTATCTATCTATCTATCTATCTATCTATCTATCTATCTATCTATCTATCTATCTATCTATCTATCTATCTATCTATCTATCTATCTATCTATCTATCTATCTATCTATCTATCTATCTATCTATCTATCTATCTATCTATCTATCTATCTATCTATCTATCTATCTATCTATCTATCTATCTATCTATCTATCTATCTATCTATCTATCTATCTATCTATCTATCTATCTATCTATCTATCTATCTATCTATCTATCTATCTATCTATCTATCTATCTATCTATCTATCTATCTATCTATCTATCTATCTATCTATCTATCTATCTATCTATCTATCTATCTATCTATCTATCTATCTATCTATCTATCTATCTATCTATCTATCTATCTATCTATCTATCTATCTATCTATCTATCTATCTATCTATCTATCTATCTATCTATCTATCTATCTATCTATCTATCTATCTATCTATCTATCTATCTATCTATCTATCTATCTATCTATCTATCTATCTATCTATCTATCTATCTATCTATCTATCTATCTATCTATCTATCTATCTATCTATCTATCTATCTATCTATCTATCTATCTATCTATCTGTCTGTCTGTCTGTCTGTCTGTCTGTCTATCTGTCTGTCTATCTGTCTATCTGTCTATCTGTCTATCTGTCTATCGATCTATCTATCTATCTATCTATCTATCTATCTATCTATCTATCTATCTATCTATCTTCATAGGTAGATGTACGTAGGTACGTACATCTGTATGTATACAGACACAGGTATTTGCTGAGCTGCACAACACATACCTCTCGTTCTTGTGGAAGCTACCTCAGCCTCACGCGGGGTGCGCAGAGAGGAGTGCCTGCATGCCGGAGGGGAAGGGTGCGAGTCAATGTCTGGAAGGGGTTTGCTAGCACATGTAATTTTTAGGGTCAGCTACCCACCAAGCGTCACTTGGAAAGATTTTTGCATGTGGTCCGAGCCATCATCTGTAGACCAGCGAGGGTACAAAATGAAGATGTTTAGGGACTTCTACTCTAAAGTTAGGCCTTCTCAGCTGACTTTCAGGGGCTGTGAAGTAAATCTGTGTTTTTTGTTGGGACTTTCACTAGCTCATTGAATTGCAGGCTACTCTGAAAGTCTTGTTAGTTCAGTCCCTTGAGTAGGCGGGTGGAAAGTGTGCTATTATCTAGGCCACTTCCCAGCTTCAGGATGACAAAAATGAGTCCTCCTGCAGATTGGTTCTCATCCTCTGCAGAGGCTAAATCTGCTGGGAAAGATCTGAAGTCCACTTTCCCACATATTTTTGTAGATCCTCTGGGCATGGTACACCCTCAGCATAGCCCAGAAGCAGAGCTCCTGTGTGTTCCTGTGTATATTTGGGAGAGGAGGTGGAAGAGTATATATGGACTCTGGCAAATAAATGTGGAGGTTGTGCAAGGCCATGTACCCAGATGCTGGCTTCCAGGGCAAAGGCTGTGGCAGATCAGAGCCTTCTTGAGCACGTCAACCTCCCCAGCAGCTACTTCTCAAAGGGCTCCTTCCCCGGTCCCTGCACTGACTGGCGAGCATCGGGTGCCCTGCGCAGCCACAAGCAGTGGAGACAAGCTCCCCATCAGCAGCACGACTGCTCTGCCCAGAAATTGAATTCACAGTGGCCTGGGACATTGCAACAGAGGCGAAACCTGCTTGACTCGTTAGGAATTTTTCAACTTACTGCCAGTCAGCTTAGAAGTCAGTACAAAGGAGCTGTGCCTCCAACAGGTCATTTCTGACACGGGGGGAATAGAGACACTTCTTCCTTCCTGCTCTCGGTCTTCTGTTTTCTGTCTTTTACAGCTAATCGTATGAATGCTCATCCCAGCACCACGCACGAGTGGAGTGCCCAGCTAAAAGCTGGAAGTTAGAGCTGTCTAAGCAAGGCTGCATGACACAAAGGAACGCGGGTTGTACAGTTTTGCCCAGAGGAGATTTTAAGCTGGGTGATGGTGATGCCCGCCTGTCGGTGGGTTGTGAGTGCTACCTGAAGAGAATCAAGGACCTGATGGCATCAGCATTGCCACCCTGTATTACCCTCCCGCCTCAGCGCAGCGTCCCCGCTGGACCACCAGGCCAACATCGCTGCAACGTAGCTGCTCTTCCAGTTGTTGGGCTGTTGGAGCAGACAGCAAACGCTGTATGGCTGCTCCCTCCGGCCGGAGAAGCCATGCCCTGGTGCTCTTCCCGGCCACAGCCAGCACAGGTAATAAGCCTGGTGTCAGGATGAGTTTACCTTCTGTTCTTCTTTGATGTTCCTCTTGGCAGTGGACTTCTGCACCAAACTGGCCATCTGCTGGGCAACGGGTGCTGCAGCTGGTCGTGCTCCTGGGGAGGGACACCATGTTTTTACGACACCCAGGCAGCACGGGGCTGGGCGGGCTGTCGCAAAAGCACCACACAGGGCTGGTCGATCTGGCTGTTTTGTTTTTTTTTTTTAAAAACAGAATATTGTATTTTATGAACTTTATTTTTGTTTGGAAACAATATCTTTTAATCTGATTTGAACAAAAAGTCAATTTAAAAATTGTCAGCATGAAAATGAAACACTTTGTTCAATCCAAAAGTCCTTTCCTTAGAAATTTTGAAATTTCTGGTTTTGGTCCAACTGAAAACACTTTTCTATTTTCTCAGAACTGCCAGTGAATCCAAAAGCACACAGATATTCCAGAGCTTTGGATTTTTAAATAGTGGATATGTGCCTGAAACAGAAACGAAATTAGCAGTTAATAAGATTACAAGGAAATAAAATAGCAAAGTAGTAAAATTTGGTGAATACCTGTATGTTTCACGGAGCATTTAAAGAACTGTGAACTTGTGTGCTGGAACGCTATGGGATCAGAGACCAGCAGAATTGCATGTCCTTCCAGTGGCTTTAATGAGAAGGGAAAATGGAATGCATTCTGTTGCCCGTATCTTTTTACATTCTTTATACTTACTTGCATCCGATTCTTCCATTGCATTGTCTAAGGAAAATAAAGAAATAAATAAAAACCCACAAAACCAAAACACAGCTAAGATGAGCATGAATACACAATGTTCCATCAATTAGAAAATATTTTTCTCACTAACTACTTGCAGACACATGAACAGACCATCAAATCTAATAGCGCACTTTCAATTTGAGTCATATTCAGCAGTGGTGTAAACGGAGGAGCTGCTCAGATGCTTCTGGATGTCAGTATTACAGACTGCAGTATTTCCTGTGATTTCAGTGTTTAATTTTTCTTAGTATTTTTTCATTACAACATGTTGATTATTTTTCTGTAGGTAAGTTTCTTGCTGGAGGTGAGGGATTCTCTTCAAAGAAAGGAGTAGAAGGGAGGTCTAGCTGGTGATTCTCCAGTGTTCTTACATCATGACTCTTCTATTGTGTCTCCTCAAGATGAGGCATGATGGCATTTCACTTACTACAACAGACAACTGGAGCTCTCCATCACTGTCTTGCTAAAGACTAGCAAATATTTTGTGTAATTTTTATTTTTAAATTTTCACAGAATCACAGAATCATTAAGGTTGGAAAAGACCTTTAAGATCATCAAGTACAACCATCAACCCAACACCACCACACTCACTAAACCATGTCCAGAAGTGCCACGCCTATACGTTTTTTGAACACCTCCATGGATGGTGACTCCACCACCTCCCTGGGCTGCCTGGTCCAATGTTTGACCACTCTCTCCGTAAAGAGATTTTTCCTAACACTTAGTCTAAACCTCCCCTGGCGCAACTTGAGGCCATTTCCTCTCATCCTATTGCTTGTTACTTGGGAGAAGAGGCCAACATCCTCGTCGCCACAACCCCCTTTTAGGTAGTTGTAGAGAGCGATAATGTCTCCTCTCAGCCTCCCCTTCTCCAGACTGAACAACCCCAGTTCCCTCAGCCGCTCCTCATAAGACTTGTGCTCCAGACCCCTCACCAGCTTCGTTGCCCTTCTCTGGACACGCTCGAGGACCTCAACGTCCTTCTTGTAGTGAGGGGCCCAAAACTGAACACAGGATTCGAGGTGCGGCCTCACCAGTGCCGAGTACAGGGGCACCATCACTTCCCTGCTCCTGCTGGCCACACTAGTTCTGATACAGGCCAGGACGCTGTTGGCCTTCTTGGCCATCTGTCCTTTATTCTTGCTGTCCTTATATGTTGCCCTGTTTTGTTATCTAATTAAAAAAATAATTTAGCAGGACTTTTATGGGTGTGTGTCAGGCTGTACTGATAAGGTGGACCCAGGCGTTCACATTTTCTCCACAAAGCCTCTGTGAAAACAGATTAGCTTGCTGGCTTAAGTATGTCTGTGAAATTTGTATTAGACATGGCATTTTTTCTGTTTTAGACATGTCATTGTTTCTGTTTCACTATTGAGTTGGAATTTTGGAAAGATTTTCTACATACCTTTTTGCAAACAGGTAGAAGGACTTTAAAGATATGGTTCATATTAAATACAACTATAATATATTTTGGCCAATTGAGCTAAAGATTTGGTATTTTTTTTCTAACTG
>NW_010512383.1:8303-11967 GCF_000687285.1 Phaethon lepturus
AGGGAAAATTACCTTTATGTATAAGAAATTATTCATCAACTCCCATGCTTCCAACTTTCCGTAGCATCTTAAATGGGTGACGTTTTAACCAAGGTGAACACTACTGTGGATAAATAAGCTGCCCATTCATTTGGCACAACTGTCTCCATTTTGTTGTAACCTGATGTTTTCTGAAGCTGTCTGTCACCCTCTCTTCTTCTAGCAGTTTGTCATGGTCCTGACAGGGCTGTTTTTGGTTATTTATGCATGAAACAAAGATTTTTGATGTAAAAGCTTTTCTCTTTTGCAATAAATGGCAAATCTCTCTTTGACTGCACTGAGGGAAGTTAACAAAGTTTTTTTAAGTAAGTAACACCTAGTTGCCTCATCAGTTGCTAGAGGTGCTCAACCATGATCACTTTTTGGACAAAAAACATGGAACTTGAGGTTAAAAACGTCTGGGAGGATGGGTTTGTGGTTATGGTGCTGAGCTCCAGTGAAATGTATTTAGTTCCTTAATCTGTCATGTATTTCAGATATGATTTTGCACAAATGATTTTCTGTGTAATTCATCATCACACTATGCCACACCAGAAGCACTATAGACTAATTACTCTGAATCTCCAGCTGGCTAAATTATCCCACTGGGTATATCATTCTGGATTGCATTATGCCACACAAACGTTCTTTGTCATTTTTGTCTGTAAAATGTGGAGATCACTACTGCTCTGCCTCACCCGGGCTCCCTAACAATACCTGCATGAGTGAGAAGATCACTGGTGTTAAGACACTGGGGGTCAGAGAGTACGCATATCTCCTGCAGTCTGCTGCTGGGAGCTGGAACCACACACACCTTTCAAGCTAGCTACTAACAAGAAGATTTTTCTGTTTTGATGGCCCTCCAGTGCCCCTCTGTTCATCCAACCAAACGAGAGACCTGCTGATGGCCTCTGCTACTGGGAGCCAGAAGTAGATGAGAGAAGGTAGTCCTCGAGAGGCCTCAGAGAAAGTTCCTTCTTAGGGCTGAAGGAGGATTCATGTCAACTTAAGAGAAAGAAATGCCTAATGGCTTTCTTCTTGTGTTACTATTTGTATTTAAATCTGTCTTCAGCTTGGAGTATGAGAAATACCAGCTTTCTGGGACTTTCAAGCATTTTGAGGCTGGTTTTTGGAGTGGCCATAAGTACATTTCTCTTTGGTGGCACTCACTAAGTATATGCTAGCGTGATGCCAGCATTTTGTCCTTTCTGCAGTGTGATCTTTACATAGGCATTTCATTACATATGGTAAAAAAATGTGTTTTTCTGTTCTAGTAGGAGTACAATCAACATTGTAAGAGTGCTAACAATAAATTCCTTGGATTTGCCTAAACATGTGCCTCTGACTCAGTCCAAATATTGACAGTGACAAAGCTGTAATCATTTGCAGGCTTCAGTTCTGAGCAGAGGGAATCCCAGTCTTTTGACTCTAAAATATAATGCCATTGGACACCAGAGCATGTAGAGAAAATACGTTACACCCAGTTCTAACGCCATACAATTGCACGAGGCTGTACCCACTCGGTGGAACGGAAATGGACGTGCTAGTCTGGCAGGGAGTTGGGGGGAGAGATGCTCCTTTGTACTGAGAATTCAGACTGCTGCTCATATGGAGGCTCCTTGGCAGGTCTTTAATAGATAGAGAAATAAATAAGTATATAAATAAATAGCGTTTATGCCAATAACTCCTCCTTTCCCAGTGAGAAAAAAACCAACAGCCACTATGTATTGTCTCTGTGCTGCTACTGAAACAAGAGTGGCATGTTTTATGCATTAAGCATAAGGAACAAATACAAGTCTCATTGTTAAGGTACTTTGGCTGATAGGGCATTGTTTTGCCATGCCCTGCACACCCCTTTGTTTGTGTGCAACCTGCTTGTGCAGTCTTGTTGCTAGCCAAGTGCCTGGTATCTGCTTATGAAATATTTTCAGAGCTGTCTTTGTATGCAGGCATAGGATGCAAAACTTTAGTTTTTAATACTGAAAAGTGGATGACTGATAACTTTCATATTCTGTTGTGAGCACACGTGATACCTGGTATTTCATCACACCTTGGGATGAAACTGTTACTTTTACTTTCTACAGTTTACATCTAAAATATATCACCAACAGTGATCTAGCCTTTCCTCTGACATGAAGAATTCTTGCACTAAACAACAACAAAAAATAAAAATACAGTAAATATTGGAACTGTCTTTGAGACAGCGACATAAGCCACCTCAAGAAGGCCACAATGCCTCAGACATTTTGAATGAAACTCTCTTAATCCTCTGAGAAGTTCTGCTTACGAGTAATTAGGGCAATAGGTCCATAAGCCACTATTTACTGATAATTCTGTGGCCATGGGCTAGGATTTTAAAAGAAAAGTAAGAAAACTTGATTGCCAACTCTGGTTCAATTAGAGTGGAGGTTAGGCAACTAGTTGGCTTGTTCCTGTCGGAAAACTGCAGTGATAATGCTCATGTTCAAATTCCTCTGAGTCACTATTCTCCTCTCCGCTGCTCAGTCATAACAGAAAACACCATGTCAGTATTCTTCCTGGCTCAGTAAGCTTCCTGGAAAATGTGGTTAAATTTTCTGCCTTCTGCTTCCTGCCCATTAGGTTGTTCATCCAGGTGTTTTCCTTTCTTCTTTTCCCTCTTTTTCACTTATAAAAAATAACTTTAAAAAGAGGGTGAACAGCACAGATTTTGCAAAGCTAGGTTTTAACTGGTAACTCTGTCAAGTGGTAGAGAAATGGAGAAACTAAGATTGCCAAAATTCCCCAGGTGTGTGTCATATGCATGGTTGTGAATGGGATTGCAAGGAGTCCAGTGACAGTTCTGTGTTCATATAAGAGAACAGAAATGCTTCTATGCATTTAAGAATTTTATTAGAGCTAGCATCAGAGATATTTAAGCTCTAATAGTCCACACCATGAGAAAAAGAAAGGCATAGAGAGGAAGATTTACTGTGAATATAAGTTGTGAGTGCTAGAATTAGTAAAGTCTAAATGCGACTTTAGAAATCAGAATCTGATTCTAATCAGAAAAACTTGAAAACCGCGGCAGAACTCATGGAAATGGCTGAGTTTTCCTGATCCTGGGAGGGGCAAGGTTAATCTCACTAGACCTTGGCTGTTTACAAGATAGATGTCAGCATCCTAACCGGTAATCCTAGGCTCATTCTACTGTCAAAGGAGAAAACCAGGTAATTTTAGGATTTCTCCAACCTATTTAGACATTTACTACAGGGTGACATGAGTTGTGGCCTACACTCTGTTGACTATACTAAGTCATCACTATTTACAAAAGGATCTTAGGTTGTTTATTCATGTAATCAGTTGAATTTTCCTGGAGGTAATGACTAATGGTTTTCCCATGAATAATGTTATTTTGCCTCTAAATCTCAGCACAGAATTGCCTAGTGTAATGACTAAGCTCATTAAGTTTCCACTTTGCAACAATTCTTGCAACTCACTTTTGGTAAGTAAGACAAAACCAGGATCAATTTCACTAGATTGATTTCATCAGTGATAACAGAAAAGATCCCCCCAAAACAGTTCTTACACAGAAATTCTTAACACCTGATTCCATGTTCTAAAAACAATAATGGTACTCACATCTCTACAGAAGACAGAAAAAATAAAATAAAATAAAATAAAATAA
>NW_010512384.1:0-27031 GCF_000687285.1 Phaethon lepturus
CCCATCAATCCAGCCTGTCCAGATCCCAAAGGTGCATCATGTCAAGGGTGAAGAAGCAGAATGTAACAGAGATGGAAAAAGGTTGAGAAATTAAACATATGGTGGGTTACAGGATAAAGGAGGAACCAGTGTGGGCAGTAGCACTGTGAGAGGGAGATAATTTACACATTTTTCAATGTTTATGAAGCATCATCCATAAAAACTTGAGGGAAAAAAATATTTCATCATGAATATTTGAAATTCTAAGAGGCACAAAATGCTCTTGCTCCATCTAAAATAATTTCTGATTCATTCTGGCTCCAGTCCAGAGCTTATTTGTTTTTAAATCTTGAATTGGACACATTACTATCTTAAATGGAAACTGACAAATGCCACGATATAACATAGTAATAAATTTTAATTTGGGAGCATCTATGCCTGTGGACGTCTGACAATAGTAAGTTGTAAATGAAAATATAATGAAATGTAAACAGATAATATTCCTCCTTACATCAATCTTCTTATGTCTTTGAGACAAAATTTAAATCAATATAACAGGAGACAGAAATATTGCAAGGTTTTATTTGATTATTCTCAGTGTTTTTGAAAAGAAAACTAAATTCTGCCTGTATCACAGAATGTGTTGTTTTGGGTTTTTTTTAATTTAGAATATAATCATTGCACTAAAAAAGACATAACAACCTAGATTACACTTTGTCAAAATCGGTGATATCCATAATATCTTTTAGTCACACTGGGACATCAGTACTTTTTTATTCCACAAGAAAAATTACAGTTGGAAGGAAACTTTAAACAACATATAATTGAAAATTTCGAAAACAAGAAATGCTTAACGTCAAGACAAATAAGATTGTGTAACATTACTTTAATAGAAAATATCAGAATACTGATGACTTTCTTGTCTTCTCAAATAGAAACCACAGTCATTGATTTAGAGTCCCAGTTCACTATAGAATAATTACAAATAAAATACATTTAAATATCACAGCATATGTGGTAATAATCACAGATATTGAATTAAGTGGTTGTTCCTCAGAGCTGTTCTCAGTTTCAGTTCTGAACATCTTTCAAGTAAAACCATGCCTCTCTAAATTTTTATTATAATAATGCTGCCACTTTCCACAAATTATACCACAAAGTATAGCTGGTGTTTTTATTTCTGTGCAGACTTAATGGGCTTGGTGTCTGAGAAAGCTGAGTTTCATGTTTCTTTGAAAAACAGGATGAAGTGAATCAAGTTCTCCAAAGCAAATTGAGATTAATTTTGTCAAAAGATACAGGGTTCTCAAAAAAAAAGAAGATTCTATCAAACATACATTTGCTGTTCCTTCCAAAAGTCTCTATAGAAAATGAGTTGGCCTTAATTTCCCCGTGTTCTTTAAAGTCAGGATTGCTTCCTGCAGAATGTAGTATTGGGGAAGGGACTGATCTTAAAAAGATGAGGAAAACCTGGTTTTGCCTTTTAGTCAGTCTTAATGCTATCTAACATTGCATGAATCATATCATATGAATCAATCCAGAGTTGAGAATTTTTTGCCCCATTGATCATAAACTAAGTCTCGAATGGTGAGTTCAGGAATAAATATTCACATTGTACATGCTAAACATGAAAAACACCACTCATTTTTTTCTGTCAGGAAACGAAGCCTGAAACTTTTAATCTTCTCAGTTCCTCATCTCACAGCCCAGGAGAATCCCTGCCCTGTGTTTGCAAGGAGGTGTGTTATCTACAGATCTATATAATTTCACTTCTGTACTTGATTTTCTTCAGGTCAAAGTATGTTAGCATTTAATAAAATTTGTAAACTATTGAAAAAAGATACTCATGGTCTCTTTTTTTTCACTTTATGCTGGTTTAAATATTGAAATAAAATATAGTGTTAAAGAGGTATTATCACTGAAAATTTGTTTAAAAAAAAAACATTCTGTAAGAAAATTCTTGTTTTGTTTTCATTTAGGTTACACAAAAATGGGATTTAGATGTTTAATATCCCATAGCCAGAAGATCCCATTCTCTAAGCATCTCTACTATAAATGCTCTAACTTCTTCGATATTAAGGGTCAACCCACTTTATCATGAGCTGTTAACAGTTTATTGTGGCTTTCTAAATTTTTTACAAGTCCATATGTACCTGATTTGCATTATGATATTCCCTTAGTACATTTTTTGTAAGAATCAGCTAATTACAAATGCTAAAACAAAGAAGAATGCAGTCATGAGTTATTTGTGCTTAAATTACCTGATTTGCACTAGCCAAAGAAGTTACTAGAAAGAAATTCCTGACTTCAGAGATAATCATATGTATTATTTAGCACAGGAACAGCTGTAGCAAATAAGTTCAAAGATGTACAAAGTCTTGCATTTTTTTCCCATCACTGGGTGAAAGTCTGTGTTGTACTGGGTTTGCATGGCAAGGTTTTGGAAGTGGTGGGGGTAGCAGGGGTGGCTTCTGTGAGAAGTTGCTAGAAGCTTCCACTATGTCCAAAAAAGCCAATGCCAGCTGGCTCCAAGATGGACCTGCCACTGGCCAAGGCCAAACCCATCAGCTTGATTGTAGTGACTCTGGGATAACATATTTAAGAAAGGTGAAAAAAACTGGCACCCAGCATTTGCATCTGGAGAGAGGAATGAGAACAGGTCAGAGAAACAGCTCTGCAGACACCAAGGTCAGTGCAGAAGGAGGGGCAGGAGGTGGTCCAGGTACCAGAGCAGAAGTTCCCTTGAAGCTCATGGTGAAGACCATGGTGAGGCAGGCCGTCCCCCTGAAGCCCATGGAGCTCCACAGTGGAGCAGATAATCCACCTACAGCCCATGTAGGACTCTACACGAGAGCAGGCAGATGCACCTGAAGGATGCTGTGACCTCGTGGGAAGCTCATGCTGGAGCAAGCTCCTGGCAGGACCTGTGGACCCATGGGGAGTGGAGCCCACGCTGCAGCAGGTTTGCTGGCAGGACTTGTGACCCTGTGTGGCAGACCCACACTGGAGCAGTCTGTTCCTGAAGGACTGCACCCCATGGCAGGGACCCAGGCTGGAGCAGTTTGTGAAGAACTGCAGCCCATGGGAAGGACCCCTGTGGGAGGGATCCCACATTGGAGCAGGGGAAGAGTGTGAGTCCTTCCCTTGAGGAGGAAGGAGTGGCAGAAAACAACATGTGATGAACTGACTACAATCCCCATTCCCTGTCCCCCTGTGCCACTGGGAAGCTCATGCTGGAGCAAGCTCCTGGCAGGACCTGTGGACCCATGGGGAGTGGAGCCCACGCTGCAGCAGGTTTGCTGGCAGGACTTGTGACCCTGTGTGGCAGACCCACACTGGAGCAGTCTGTTCCTGAAGGACTGCACCCCATGGCAGTGACCTAGACTGGAGCAGTTCGTAAAGAACTGCAGCCTGTAGGAAGAACTCATGTTGGACAAGTTCGTGGAGGACTGTCTCCTGTGGGAGGAACCCCATGCTGGAGCAGAAGAAGAGTGTGAGGAGTCGTCCTCCTGAGGAGGAAGGAGCAGCAGAGACAACGTGTGATGACCCCATTCCCTGTCCCCCTGTGCCACTTGGGTGAGGAGTGGGTAGAAAATCAGGAGTGAAGTTGAGCCTGGGAAGAAGGGAGGTGTGGGGGGAAGATGTTTTAAGATTTGGGTTTATTTCTCATTATCCTACTCTGATTTTGATTGGCAATAAATTAAACTAAGTTCCCCAAGTTGAGTCTTTTTTGCCCGTGACAGTAATTGCTGACTGATCTCTCCCTGTCCTTATCTCAACCCACAAGCTTCTCATTACATTTTTCTCTCCCATGTCCAGCTGAGGAGGGGGAGCAACAGAGTGACTTTGGTGGGCACCTGGCATCTAGCTGAGTACCCACCACAGTGTGTTTAGGGAAAGTTATAAATGCAACATATAAATGTAAACATACTTGCACTGAAAATATTTCCTGTTTTCAGAAGTCTCTGATTTAGGAACTCCCTGTGTGGCAGCTGAGTGGGATTGAGCCTCGCTGACAATAGTGTTAGTATACAGACTTTAATTAACCCTTTAAGATAAAGGAGTGACTGACTTATAAGCATAGAGAAGTAGCTTGAGCATAAACAACCTGTTAATCAACGTGAACGTTGTGAACAATGGACAAAATTGTCAACAAGGGATGGAAGGGGAGCAAAAGATGGATGAAAAATTGATCCCATCAGAGAGAAATTTTTGAGGAATGATTCTATAATTCTATGATTCTGTGATTTTATAATGCTATGATCCTATGATTCTATGAAGACATGATTAAATTAATGAATAATCATTTAAGATCCCAACCAGATTGAAAGGGCAACTTTTGAAGTAATTATTTACAGGAAGAAACCACTGAAATTTAGTTCAGTGGTGTGTCCATACAAGCATGAGTTAGCATAATAAATACCTTGAATTGAAAAGTAATATAACAAATTATGATCATAATCAGATTTTATTTTTAATATATAAATCTTTAAAATTCTACATGCTATTTGTAGTTTCTGATCATCTAAATGATCTCTGAAGAACTGTTCATCTTAATATCTAGGTAATATAACTTATTATTTGGGGGGGTAGATTTTGGTATTGCATTTATTGTTTTCAAATAATTTTTTTCCAGTTGTTGGTAAACACCATGGATTCACTGGATAATTAATTATAACAAAGACTGAGAAAAGGCAGTCTTATGTCTAAGTAACCAAGACATATAAAAAGAAAATGTGAAGTCAGGTGTCTAATCTCTGACAATAGAAGAATTCAAAGAAAAGAATGATGACACTAAGTCAGGGCAATAATTATAACCAAATGACAACATGGCATAAGGGTCTCAGTTATGTCTGGAGAGCTGACTTTATTTAAATTTGGTTAAGGATGTTTATTAGAGGTTTTGTGAGTGTTGATCTTTAGAAAAATAGGTGATTTAAAAAAATGTCAGGATGTACTTAATTAGAAAATGTAGACAAGTTATTAAGTCCGAAAAGCTTTTTCCAAACATTAAACCTCATAAAATGCATTGTAAACAGAAAAAAAAGGCCTCCAAATGGAGGTCAGTGCATATGCCCAGCAAGAATTTGACCTTCTATGAGTTTGTAATAGGAACTGTAATATAAGGACATTATATACATACTTAGAGTTTCTTTTATTTGTAAAATGTATTATCATAATGCAGTTGATAGTAGTCTTAGAAGGGAGAAGGATATGGTTTCTGAAGTTCCAATTTACAATACAGAACTTGCCATTAGATGCATGAAAAGCATAAACTTGCATTTTCTTAGATTCAAGAAGTCACATTTAAAATAACAATTTATATTTTCTTCTTCCATAAATACTCAGTCACTCATGTCAGTGATGGATTTTAGAGATTTTGATCATTAATTAATACAGCATTGACAGAAGTCAGCAATTTCCTATGGAATAACTCAAAACAATTTCACTGAGTCTAAAAGTAAGACAGAGTCATAAGATAGCTCATGTGAATATCTGCCTAGAATGTTCATTTGCTTGAAGAAAGAAAATTATGATGTAGTCATCTTCATCAAGATGAGGTGAGTCACATTTTGGCAAATGACTTTCTCTCTTTACTGTAAATCTATCTTAGATAACAACCTCAGATGTCTTCAATAAAGACATGTACTTTTAGTAAGATGAATCCTACCCCCATACCTGTACTATGGCAAAATATGCCTACATTGAATCTGTTTTATTCCTTTGTCTTTTTGTTCATGACAAGTCTCATGGCAAAATGTTTTTTTCAAAAAATGACTGAAATAGCCCAAAGCTGAAGTCCTCTATAAGCCAACATTGCCCTTACTGCTAACAATTCTATATGAACCAAGCACTGATTTTGTAACCAAGGTGATGGGGGAATCAAACAATAATTAGAAAATGGGTTAGTAACAAGTTGTAAAGATGTAACTATAGGAACAGGTTGCGCACCAGCAATGCTGCTCAAGAGCCCATTTAACCCTTTCCATCTTGATTTAATTATCAAGGAATTAAGTGTAACATTGTGATCATGGTACTATGTTTTGTTTTGTTTTAATAACGAGTAGCTAGGAAGAAGGAACAACTTGGTCAGTTCTACCTAGTCGATCCGGGGGTAATTATTCATTCTACAGTCTTGTCTTTAAACAAAGGACTGTGGGGTGAATGATTGCACATTGGACCGACAGCCCATGAAGGTCTCTTTAGTGTTGCCAAATTTAAATGAACTTTGTAGGAAAGGTAATTCCGGCAGGGGGAGATCGCGACCACCGACTCAGAGACCACCCACTCAAGAAACCTTCTGACTCAAAAGATGAAGGAAGTAAAATCTCAAGAAATTATAGTGAGCATGCATGGTCATTTACATGTGAGGTGAAGAATTTTTAACCAATCATTGTATGGAAACCTGATAAATATGTATTAATCTTGTAATCATATGTCTATAAATGTTTGATTTTTGAACTGATTGAGTGAACACGATTTGGGAAAACTATTCCCTGTGTTCCCGGCACCGTGAATAAAGAATGTCTGCCTTTTAACACTACATTGGTGTTACGAGGTTTATTCCCAATTTCGGTGACAATTTTACTCATGGCCTTCCTCTTTGTTCTATAGGAACTCATTAATATTATCTGAGTATCCTTGCTTATGAAAAAAAAACCACCCAAAAAACCAAACCCCAAAACAAACTGCAGACTCAGATATTTCCCAGAGTTAATGACTTTATCACTTTTCAACTTAATGATCTCATAAATTCAAAAAACATACAAAATAAAACTAGTCCATGGTCTAAACTGCTTCTCTTGATGTACCACTGAGCAATTTTTTTTTTCTTTTAATCCCACGGCTCCTTCTTGCTCTACTTCCCCAACAACAATTTCTATTGACTTTAACAGTTGAAGCCAAGAGTATGACTTAATACATCTAAGTCACCTCAGGGAAATCTTACATATTAAATTGGATATCTAAAGCTACTACATTTTAAATTCCTTTTAAGCTCAATAGAGAAAAACTGATACCTCCAAAACTAGTTCACCTGACTTTACAAGAGATGCTTTTAACAGTTGACAAATCATTCTACCTTTTAAGCACCTATTTTCCTTTATTAATTATACAAGAAAAATAAAATCACAAGCTCAAACTTAAGTCTGAAATGGCTAGAGTTAGGTAAGATAAGCCTCACATACTGAAAGGGATTATGATTCTCTGATGCTTTCCCATTCCAACTCCCTCACCTTGATGGAAGGGAGAAGGGGCAGAAGAGAGGATGAACAGTTTTCAGGAAAGAGAGAGATTGTGAGCTTCAGAGAAAAATAGTTTAAAAAAGGTAAGATTTTCAGCTTGACTAAAAGAAGAGTCAGGAGGTAAAGTGGACAGTTCTGCTCTAGACACTGCAGAAGAAAGTGGTAATCTCAAAATTATCTGAACAAGGAACAAACAGACAAAACAGAAACTGATTGAAGACAGGACTTGGTTTAGGATTTTCTTCTTTATGACCTGTACATCATTCTGAGAACAGAACACAAGCCAAAATGCAAATACAGTTTGTTAATTTTTTTTCTTTCTGTGTGAGCATATAAATTTTGCATTCTTTTGTTGGCTGCTAATGGAATTTTCCTGTAATGTCTGACTGGAATTAGAAGAGTTAGTTTCCTTAATTATAAATATGTCAATCTACAACCATAATTTTATGAGTCATTAAAATATTATAGAAACTTCCACAATTACCTCTTCTTTTTGTAGTCAAGCTACAGTACTCTAGGTTAATAAAACTGGTTGATCTCTTGCTCTCAGAATTCATTACAAGCTGGACCTTATTGTGGTTATAAAAGATCACTCTTGAGACCTAATATGCTGAAAAGTTTCAACTTTAGATTCAAAATAAACAGAAAGATAATTTTCTGAATACATTCAGCATACATTCTAATTAGAAAAAGCAGAAGTCCTCCTGTCACTTTCAGAGAGGAAAGAGATGTTTCCTTCACTTGTATTCCAGCTGAGGAGAGTAACAGTATCTGGAGTTACATGAGTATGTTTATAGAAAAAGCTACAATTCACATTTGCAAACTATATAATCGTTGATCAGCATTAAGGCAGCGTTGCAACTTGTTTGTGAATAAATGCTGTCTACATTGAGGATTTGTTCTGATTACAAAAAACGGGACAATCCTTACAATAGGTTTATACTTACACAGTTTGGGTAAGTGTAACTTACCCAAACTGTGTAAGTTGTGTTTGAGCACTTAAAATAAAGAACAATGTGCATGGCTGTATCCCTTCTAACTTCTATTTTTTTGTTGCTGTTGGAGGAGGGACTCAATAAGATTTTAAAATTGTGGAATCTCCTTGAGGATTTAGGACTTATTCTACTCATGGACCTTGGTGAATGCTATGCCTAGGATAGGTGCTTTCTCCCATCTGCTCCCTGCATTCTGTTTCTTTTGTTTTTTCTTATGTATAAAATATTCATTTCAACTTTTGCCCTTTCTAAGTGAACACAGTTTTGTTCTTACTGTTGTCTGTTCTTTCCAAAATTTAAGAATAACTCTGTAGTGTTAACAATAATAAAATATCTAAAACCCTGATGGTCTCAAAGTGCAGTCAGTGAATTGCTGGATTTTTCTCTTTTTCATACTCTTTCACTATGGGTGTGTTTGTATAGCAATAGAGGACTTGGCTTGACCTATTTGTATGTTTGGTTTTAGTTTTTGTAAAATACTTGCTGTGTTTTGCCCTGTTAAAGAAAGCAAAATCAAACTGCACATAGTCAGATTCAAAATTGTTGTAGTCTGTGCTGATCCTTAGCTTCTGTGGAAATGGATATCCATCAGGCACTGATGCCAGTTATCTGTCTTATATGACCTCAACCTTCTATCTGACATCAATGTGACCTCAGTGCTCACTGCTCAGTACAAATGAATGTGCATTGTGAACACTTGAACTTGACTGTTGCAGGCGAAGAACAAGTGCATATTATATTCACGGTTGTGAGGTTATGCACAGTAGCATAACAAATGAATTAAATTTTCCAGGAGGCTAAGGCCAGAAAGAGCTAACTATGACTAATGTTAGTCATCATGTATTGGGATGCATCTGAATGCGCTTAGCCAGTCAGATTATACAAAATATTTATCAGGCTGTTCCTATGTTACCTCATTTTATGTACTAGTATAGAATTCAGAAATATACTCAAATTGCAGATAAAATTTATTGTGTGAGGCTTTCTGCTAAAGGAAACTGTACAAGAGCTGTAAGTTATTTTCACTGTTCCCTAGTGCAATTCATTTTCACTTGAATAAAGTATGGAAACCTACACTGCTTATTTTTTTCATTTTTCAAGTTTCATAATGGTGCAACTTCTTAGACAACTTACATCTTAAAGACAGATAAAATTTGACTTTGTCTAGAGAAAGAATAGATTTTTAAGAAGTCCAACAAGGAAGGTCCTGTAGTAGCTATGTCTTCAGCCATGAACTGAATGGATGTTCTGAACTGGATTCAGAACTTGAATCCAGGAAAATTGAGGCTGATATATTCTCATGGTATCTCTATCCCTTGCATGTCAGGATAATGATGTCTCGTGATCAACAATGTCATGTGCTGCTGATATGCAAGTAGAGACTCATAGAATCATAGAAACATAGAATCATAGAACCTAACCTATGAGTTAGAAGGGACCTTTAAAGGTCATCTAGTCCAACCCCTCTGCAGTGAGCAAGGACATTTTCAACTCGATCAGGTTGCTTGGAGCCCCATCCAACCTGACTTTGAGTGTTGCTAGCAATGGGGCATCTACCACCTCTCTGGGCAGCCTAGTCCAGGGTTTCATCACCCTCATTGTGAAAAGCTGCTTCCTTCTACCTAGCCTAAATCTACCCTCTTTTAGTTTACATATTTCCTATCTTTAATCACTTTAATCACTGATATTCAATTTATTTCTGTATCATGCTCTTATATGAATCAAGATAGCTGAATATAAACAATCAGTAGGACTGTAGTCGTCTATGTTGATGCAGAAAACAGCATCCTTCATCATAACTCAACTGTTTCCAGTTATTTTATTATTACTTTATTATGAAGAAGCTAAGACAACATGACAAAAGGGAGCAATAGATGAGAGAATTACTCTTGACGTATTTGTGTATAATTTGTCCAAGAATAAATACAGTTAGAGAAAACAAAGGAACAAAAAAAATGAGTTCTAATGAATATCCATAGAGTGATGCAGAAAAAAGAAACATAGTGACATTCTACAACGTAGGGATAGCAAATTCACTAGAAAAAAGAAGTTTAAAAAATGTAAAAGTAGGAAGAACTGGTAGAAACAAAAATTTTGCAGTGAAGAAATAAAGTTGTAAATGCATGTAGACACAAGGATTTTTCACCAAGTATAGAAAGCTGCAGTGTAGACATTTACATCTGAGATATTGTATTGGTTTTGGCTGGGACAGAGTTAATTTTCTTCATAATTGCTTGTAGAGTGCTGTATTTTGGATTTGTGGTGAAAATAGTGTTGATAATACACCAATGTTTTAGCTATTGCAGAGCAGTCTTTACACTGTGTCAAGGCCTTTTCTGCTACTCATACTTCCCCACCAGCAAGTAGGGTGGGAATGCACAAGAATTTGGAAGGGGACACAGCTGGGATAGTTGACCCCAACTGACCAAGGGGTTATCACATACCATATGACAGTGTGCTCAACAATAAAAGCTGAAGGGGAAATAAGGAGGAAGGGGTGGGGAGTGCGTTCAGAGTTACAGCATTGGTCTTCTTAAATAACTCTTATGCATGATGGAACCCTGTTTTCCTGGAGATGGCTGAACATCTGCCTACTGATGAGAAGTAGTGAATTAATTCCTTGTTTTGCTTTGCTTGAGTGCGCAGCTTTTGGTTTGCATATAAAACTGTCTATCTCAACCCATGAGTTTTCTCACTTTTCCCTTCTGATTCTCTCCCTCGTCCCACTGGGATGCAGTAAGTGAGCAACTGTGTGATGTTTAGCTGCCTACTGAGGTTAACCCAACAGGTAGTCAGTCAGTGTAATCCACAATATAATGTCAGGTCAGCTCAATATTTCTCAGTGGTTCATAGAGGTTACTGAGGAATGAACAGAATGTGTTTTGTAATCAGCATGCAAGTGATTAGTTCAATGCCACTCATTCTCAAGAATGAAGTAATATTATATTGATGTTAAGAATACAAGAGGAGAACATCTCTTCTGAAAATCATTATGATTAAAGACTGGATACACTAAATTCTGTGACAAGCTTGTTTGCTGGAGACTGAAAGGAGGCCAGCTGGTAAAAGTTACAACTTCTGCCTAACACAAGTACACTGATCTTAAATGGTGTAAGGTTTCCCACTTAGCTTCCTTTACAGATGTGTTTATTTACATGGAATTTTATTCATCATCCTCTATGTCACCCTTTTAAAAAAGATAAACAATGACATCTCTCTATGTTTATACTTTTTGTCTTAGGAAAAAAGGAGCTTTAATCTTTCCTTTTAATATCTTTCTTTTCAATATCGAAGAATGATGGGAATAACATTAATCAGAAAGAGTACACAAACAGTCTCTGAGAATTCTGGCAGAGTGTCAATAGCTCAATAAGATCAATGCAAGGGTGAGGCAGTAAAATAAACAGATAATCTTCAGCTTTGAAACATTATTGTAGCTTCCTATAAAACTTCAAGAAACTGACCTTCTCAAATAAACATCTTAATACCAGTAGACTCTGAGTGCTACAATTTTAGTCTGAAGTTACAGGGAACTTTTGAAGGGAATTTGAACAAAGGTATTGGCTCAGGACTGCAGAAAGATGAAGACTATATGACCTCTGGAAGTTCCTTACAACCTAAATTATTCAATAATCCTATGATAAATACCATCAGTAATATATCTTGAAAGACAATCATGACATATATTGACAACACACCGCTGCTATGTTCAAGGTCTCATTCAGTACATTTGCGCTGTTGAAAAAGTAGGAGATTCTTAGTTTGCTTTCCATTCAGGAAAGACTACAAAAACAAAATAAAGAACTGACGTTAATCTGTGAGTACACTTTTGTCATCTCGGTTTGACACCAGTTTTCACCCAACACACAGATCAGTTGAGCACCTTTCTCTGTTATTCTACCTTCTTTTGAGGCTGAGCTTTGGAGGTTCAAAACCAAGAAATTTTCCAGCAGCACACTGGTAGCCTGGGCATTCATGCTACTTCACAATACCTGGTTGCCCTAGTTTCAGATGGAATAGAGTTAATTTTCTTCATAGATGCTAGTATGAGGCTATTTGGGATTTGGGAAGAAAATAATGTTGGTAACATACTGATGTTTTCAGTTGTTGCCAAGCAGTCAAGGACTGTCCAGCCTCTCATGCTGGCCTGCCAGCGAGCAGGATGGAGGTGAACAGGAAGCTGGGAGGGGACACAGCCAGCACAGCTGACCCAGTCTGGCGATATTCCATAACATAGGATGTCATGCTCAGCATATAAAGCTGAGGGAAGAAACAGGAAGGGAAGGGCATTCACAGTGATGATGTTTGTCTTCCTAATTAAGCATTACATGTGATGCAGCCCTGTTGTCCTAGAGATAGCTGAACACCTGCATGTCGATGGGAAGTAGTGAAAAGAATTTTGGGTTTTGCTTTGCTCGCAAGAATGGCTTTTAGAATCATAGAATCATTAAGGCTGGAAAAGACTTTTAGATCATAAAGTCCAACCATTAACCCAACATCACAATGCCCACTAAACCATGCCCTAAAGTGCTACATCTACACATTTTTTGGACACCTCCAGTGATGGTGGCTCTACCACTTCCCTGAGCAGCCTGTTGCAATGATTGAAAACCATTTTGGTGAAGAAATTTTTCCTAATATCTAGTCTAAACCTGCCCTGGTGCAATTTGAGGCCATTTCTTCTCATCCTATCGGTGGTTACTTGGGAGAAGAGACCAGCGCCCACCCTACCACCACCCCCTTTCAGGTAGTTGAAGAGAGCGATAAGGTCTCCCCTCAGCCTCCTCTTCTCCAGACTAAACAACCACAGTTCCCCCAGACGCTCCTCATAAGACTTGTGCTCCAGATCCCTCACCACCTTCATTGCCCTTCTCTGGACATGCTCCAGCACCTCAGCATCCTTCTTGTAGTGAGGGGCCCAAAACTGAACACAGGATTCAAGGTGCGGCCTCACCAGGGCCGAGTACAGGGGCACGATCACTTCCCTACTCCTGCTGGCCACACTATTTCTGATCCACGCCATGATGCTGTTGGCCTTCTTGGCCACCTGGGCACACTGCTGGCTCATGTTCAGCTGGCTGTCAACCAGCACCCCCAGGTCCTTTTCCACTGGTCAGCTCTCCAGCCACTCCTCCCCAAGCCTGTAACGCTTCATGGGGTTGTTGTGATCAAAGTGCAGGACCTGGCACTTGGCCTTGTTAAACCTCATACAGTTGACCTCTGCCCATGGATCCAGCCTGTCCAGATCCCTCTGCAGAGCCCTCCTACCCAGATCAACACTCCGGCCCAACTTGGTGTCACCTGCAATCTTACTGAGGGAGCACTCGATCCCCTCATCCAGGTCATCGATAAAGATATTAAGCAAGACCAGCTCTGGAACTGAGCCCTGAAGAACACCGCTTGTGACCAGCCGCCAGCCAGATTTAGTGCCATTCACCATGACTCTCTGAACTTGGCCATCCAGCCAGTTTTTTATCCAGCAGAGAATACAGCTGTCTAAACCACAAGTCTCCAGTTTCTCCAGGAGAATGCTCTGGGAGACGCTGTCAAAGGCTTTATTAAAGTCCAGGTAGACAACATCCACAGCCTTTCCCTCATCCACTAGGCGGGTCACCTGGTCATAGAAGGAGATCAGGTTGGTCAAGCAGGACCTGCATTTCATGAACCTGTGCTGGCTGGGCCTGATCCCTTGGTTGTCCTGCAGATGCCTTGTGAGCACTCTCAAGACCAACCGCTCCATAATCTTCCCTGATATGGAGGTCAGGCTGACAGGCCTGTAGTTCCCAGGATCCTCCTTCTGGCCCTTCTTGTAGGTGGGTGCCACATTTGGAAACCTCCAGCTGTCTGGCACCTCCCTTGTTAACCAGGCCTGCTGATAAATGATGGAGGGTGGCTTGGCAAGTTCCTCTGCCGTCTGCCTCAGTACTCTTGGCTGGATCCCATGAGTCCCTATAGACTTGTGGGTGTCCAAGTGGTGTAGCAGGTCATTAGCTGATTCCTCCTGGGTTATGGGGATTTTTTTGTGCTCTCCATCCTTGTCTTGTAGCTCAGACGGCTGGGTACCCCGAGAATAACTGCTTTACCTTTTAAACTGTCTTTATTGCAACCCACAAATTTTGTTACTTTTATTCTTCCAATTCTCTCCCACATCCCACCTTGCAGGGAGTGAAGTGAGTGAGCAGCTGTGTGGTGCTTGGTTGCTGGCTGGGGCTAAACCACAATACTCGTGGTTTATTCTCTTTGGAGTTTCACTCTACTGGTCCTTCAGAGAAATTGGCTGGAGGGTAAATGAGTTCATCCCACAGACCGTCTGTCAAATGAAAAATAAGGCGATGCTGGCAGGTCTTTTTATTGCTGTTCCCTTAATAATCCTGTTCATCCACTCACTGCTGTTTGTGGTGTCGCATGATTTGGCACCCCCTGAAATCTCTTCCTGTTTCTTCCCCTGTCAGAAAAATTCTAGACTGTTTTCATATCACACGTTTGTCTCACTACGTTATAGCTGATTTTGATGTTCTCAGTAAATTAAGTTTTGGGGTTTGTATACATTTGTGACATCTTTCTGATTTAATTGCAGACTTTTCCCTCTTGTCCATTACCTTGTACCTTCTTAGTAGGTGTCTTTTTTGGAGTGGTGAAGAAGGGATCATGGACTGCAAGGCTTTCATGGCACTTCATGAGCTGGCAGCATGACTCAGAAAGACTATCTTGTGCTGGGAAGAAAATATGCAGATTTCTCTTGCACAGGATGGGAGGGAGGAATATTTTTTTTATTAACTTACTTTGAAGAAAAATGTGTGAGCTATCCAAGGCTAGAAAAGTGTTGTCTTCCCTTCATAGGGTACTTTAGTCAGAAGTTGAGACACATAATCAGTGGATCTTTTCTCACAGGAACTGTAAAGGAAAGGGAATGGAAAGAGAACAGAAGTTTGGTTTGTTTTTTTATCAAGGGAGAAGCTTGGTTTTCTTTAGCAAGAGTGGTAAAAATTTACTTTCTGATCTTCCAGCTTCTAATGAGCTGGAACTGCCTCCTTAGCCTTTAGGAAGTTGTTTTAGCCCCCCAGAGAGGGGACAGACAGACTTCAGCATTTTCCCACCTCTCTTTAAGAACTGCAGAGAAAAAAAATCTTTCCTCATTCTCCCTCTTGCTTTCTCCTGCTTGGCATGCTGCAGCCATTTTACTAATACACTTTTCCCCAGCTTACTGCTTGATCCTGTAAGAAAGATGCTTTTTCCTGCAACACCTGCTGAAGCACATGCCACTATGCAGAAAAGGTCAAAAAGACAAAGAGAACCAGTTTCTGTGTCCGTGTAAAAGACTGGTAGATATAATACAATTAGTTTATGAAGGGAGAAAAAGAAGGGTAAACAAATTAGAGAGGCAGGTGTTGGCAATCTGTTGCCTTTTATTCACCCTATGACATTTGCCATTGATACACAATTACATTTCACTAGTTTCATTTAGTCCAATCTTGCATATCCAACATTTCTGTGTACCCCCTTTGAAAAAGGGTACAGAATGTGTGGTAGATACAACTGTCCTATTTGCTTGCATGTATGATCACCAAAAATAAAAAATGTGGTTTTATTCCTGTCAAGTTGGATAGTCTCACTTTTACCATCACCAGAACCGAGCAGAGAACAGAAGATACCCATAACTGAGACTCTTGGGAATATGGTTGTCTACCATGTTACACAAGCCATGTCACAGAATCATAGATTAATTTAGGTTGGAAGGCACCTTTACAGGTCATCTGATCAAACACCCACTCACCAAGGGTGGAGACTCCACGATCTCTCTGGGCAGCCTCTCTAGAGTTTGACCATTCTCGTAGTGAAAAAGTTTTTCCTGCTGCCTAATTGAAATTTCCATTGTTACAATTGCCTCTTGTCCTTCTACTGTGCACCTCCAAAAAGACACTAGCTCCATCTTCTCTATAAAACAGATAGACAAGTATCTTCCATTATGCTTTTATTGAGGCACAACAAAACTATTTCCCCCAGTCTCTCCTAGAACATCAAGTGCTCCACTCTTCAAGCTAGGTCATCAAGCTCTCTGCTGGACTCGATCTTATACATCAAAGCTTTTCTTTGACTGAGAAGCCCATACCTGGGCCAAGCTCAGCAGATCTGGCCTCACCAATGGTGAGTAGAGGGGAAGAATCACCTCCCTCAATTTCACTATCAAGTTTCTTCCTTATTAGGAAGGGCTGTATTCAGCCCAGGAATCTGCTGGCCTTCTCTTATGCAAGGACATTGTCCTGACTCATGCTCAACTTGTTATCCACCAAGAATCTCAGGTGTTTTCTAAAAAAGTTCTTTCTGTGCAGTTGGTGCCAGATTGTTTTTTTGTCCCAGATGCAAGACTGCATTTACTTTTTTGACCTTTATTTATTTTTTTGTCATTTGGTCTTATTTATCATCTGGTGTTCAGTTAACCAAAAGCACATTCAATGTCCATGTTGCATGTGATCAGAGTTCAGCTAAATCAGACACAAGCTCCACTGTAGTACAGTTATGGCCTAATAACTCAGCACAGTAAATTGTATGCAACATCTGTAATGATGAAAACAGGCACCTAGACATTGAAAGTGTACCTGGGAGAATAAAGGTTCTGACATTGTAAGGCCAAAGCTGGAATTTCAGAAATTTATGCTTCAAGTGTCCTTTCTGTGAAGCTTCCGTTAATGTCTGTTAATCTACCAGTTTTTTTGACTATGGTGAGCATACAAGTGATAGCATAACTTAACATAACCGTGCATATGATATGTACTCTGGTCTCCATCAACATTCCCCAAAGCGTAAGAATGCCCAGAGAATAAAGGCAATAAAGATCCGTCCTGATTTCATCTGAGATAGAGTTAATTTTCTTCCTGATAGCTGGTATAGTGTTGTGTTGTATTTAGTATGAGAATAATGTTGGTAACACACTGATGGTTTAGTTGTTGCTAAGTACTGCTTATACTAAGCCAAGGACTTTTAAGCTTCCCATGCTCTTCCAGTGAGGAGGCACACAAGAAGCTGGTAGGGAGCATAGCCAGAATAGCTGACCCAAACTGGTCAAACGGATATTCCCTATGTGATAAATGATTTAGTCCTAAACAGTATTCCAATTCAAATTTACAATTTATTAAGCAAATAGAGGCAAGCAAACAGCGCTGGGTGCGCCGGGAGTCTCTGCTCCACCAAGACGCACACGGTACAGTTCCTGTTCCTGGTTTATATCCTGTCTGCTAATACATATTCATGAATAGGTGTGTCTTCTTCGGCACATGCCCTCTTCTCCTTCTAGAGTCTTCTTGAATCTTCCTCGGCGTGCCCCCAGGATGACCCCAAACCTTATGCATGCACTTTACAAGTTTCTCTTTACACAATACTATGCGGTCAGTGGTCAAACTGGTTTGAGCTGATATACCAGCAAAGTAGTTTAACTTTCTCCTGTAAAATACTCCTTTTTACGGTGCAGGAGAAATCCATAAAAGTACAGAAGATTACACTTCATCACAGGAATCAGATGAACATATTTCACACCTACCATATGATGTCATGCTCATTATATAAAGCTGGGGGAATAAGGAATAAAGAATAAGAAAAGGAAGGACGTTTGGAGTTAGGAAGTTTGTCTTCCTGAGTAACTATTACACGTGATGGAGCCCTGCTTTCCTGGAGATGGCTGAACATCTGCCTACTGATGAGAAGTAGTGAATGAATTCCTTGTTTTGCTTTGTGTGTGTGCAGCTTTTGCTTTACCTATAAAACTCTCTTTATCTCAAACAATGAGTTTCCTCACTTTTACCCTTCTGATTCTCTCCTCCATTCCACCATAGGGGAGTGAGCAAGCGGCTGTGTGTTTCTTAGTTGCCTGCTGGGGTTAAACCATGACAAGATCCCATCAGTGTTTAATGAAGAGGGTTTGGAGGATGATGCAGAGACTGTGATCATGACTTCACTCACGTCAGTCTTGCTCATTCCAGACTGGTTTCTTGTTATGTTGTTGTTCACCAATACTACACATTAGCAGTATATATCTGGGAAAAGATAGTGAACCAAAGCCTAGTTGTGTATGGAATGTTATTGCAAAATGAAACATTTACTTTAATGTGCTGATAAGGGACGACAATAAAACTATGTAGCATACAAGCAAAAATCAAAGGGGGAAACTTCTTCCTTAAAGGAAAAATTAATTGTATCCCATATATCTGGGTTTCGCTCATGGTTCTTCCTAGGGAGGAACTCATTTACATTCAGATTTCCTTGTTTATTTGAACATATTGTGATTACCTGCAGATTAATGTGTGCTGTGAAGAGATTCTGGAGAATGCCATTTAACTGATGGGCATACTTATCTCCATCATCCATTAAAATTTTGAAATCCATGAAGTTTTAAACCACAACACCGTATTAAAACTTCTTTCTGCCAATAGGTTCTAAATTATTTTTAAGTTGCATAGGAACTACTGAATCTATCACTTAGTAAGAATAGAATTTCCATGGATAGGGCACTATTTCACAGAAAGTTTAAATTACTAAACTGGAACACTGGCTCTTGCAGTCTAACTATTCACTACTAGACCAATGAAGGTGTCCTTCTTATAGGAAACATTTTTATGCCTTATTTCCCTGGAATGTTTTGGGAAATACACTAAACAAAAAAAAAAAATTGTAATTTTGGCTAAAAAAGAGAAGAATACAACATAATAGACTTACACATTTTAGAGGCTGCATCAAAGGAACAGGAAATAACTTGCTGTCCATAGGGAATAGGACAGCAATTAATAAGATAAAAAGCAGTAAGCCAGAAATAGATTATATAAAAATCTTTAATAGCAATAATAGTTAAACACTGGAGTGGTGTGCTTTAAAATATTGTTTGGAAGGTGGTTTTTTTTTTTATTTTTAAAGAGCAGATAAACCACAATTAAAATGGCCTAGGTAGATGTGATCCAGCATTGGTTTAAGAAAATAATAAACTTTCATGCTTCTTTAGCTGTTTAGCTCAATTTATTTTCTGAAGATTTTTATCTCTCTTAAAATGTATATGTCAGTGGGTGAAAATACAGCTTTAGAAATTAAAACCTATTTTCAGACACTGAGTAGTTTGCATTAAGAAATGTGAAACCTAAGAACTTACATCTGTGCTTATATAAAGAATATTAAACTTTGGACCATAAAAAAAGATAGAGGAAACCCTACCACCTCATCCCCTTCATCTGCAAACCTGCTGTATAAAAAAGAAGTTGGGTCTTTTTAAGTTCAAAATGTCCACTCTAAGTCAAATACTGGTAGTTATTCCCTTTGGATAGTTGTATGCAAATGACAAACAGAAGGATACAATGAATACAATTGTTTTTATAAATATTGTAGTTGATGATAAAGTTACATATTCTCTGACGCTCTAAATATCCTCTTTCAAAAACACAATAATGAATTTAATTAAGCACTTAAAGAGGAAAAATAAAATGTAGCTGAATAGCTATGCTTGAAGTTAAACATGTGATTGACTCTGTGCTTTGCAATTAAATTTCAATTTCAAATATAAAAACTGTGAAAATATTACCTGTGCTTCTATTTTATTTGTGACACATCCATCTGATATACTCAATATCATCAACTCCAAAAACTCTGAGTCAGCCTTCCCAAAAATAGAAGCTTGGTTCAGTATTCTTTACTTGAGACACAGGACAAAACTATGACTCATGGGAAATAAAAGTGAGTAATAAATTATTGTCTTACGCTTACTTAGAGTAGTTTTAGAGCTAAAGAGAGTTCTCAATGGCTTGCTTTGTTTCATGTTCTACCTTGTCCTCAATATTAGTGACTATGTGCTGGGTTGAACTTGGATGGCTGTCAGACTCCCACCCAGCCACTCTCTCACTTCACCTCCTCAGCAGGACAGGAGGAGAAAATACAATGAGAAAGCTTGTGGGTTGAGATCACTCAACCCAGTTACCAGGGTCCAGTCCAGTCTAGGACAGAGGGATCACTCACCAGTTACCATCACAAGACAAACAGACATGACCTGGGGAAATGGAATTAATTTACTGACGACAACAGAGTAAGATAGTGAGAAATAAAAACAAAATTACAAACATCTTCTCCCAAACACGCTCCTTCCCCAGCTCAGTTTTACTCCTGACTCTTCTACCTCCTCCCTCTCTCCTGAGCAGTGCTGAGGGATAGGGAATGGGAGTTGTGATCAATTCATAACACCTCGTCTCTATCCCTCCTTCCTCCTCACGCTTTTCCTCTCTAGCATGGGCTTCCTCCTAAGGGCTGCAGCTTCCTTCAGGATACATCCACCTGCTGCAGTGTGGGGTCCTCCATCGGCATTATTGTGGATATCTTTTCTACCGTGGCCCTGCATGGGCTGCAGAGGAACAACCTGCACCACCATGGTCTTCACCATGGGCTGCAGGGGAATCTCTGCTCTGGTGCCTGGAAGCACCTCCTGCCCCTCCTTTTTGACTGACTTTGGTGTCTGCAAGGATGTTTCTCTCACATTTTCTCACTCCTCTCTCACACAGTTGCTGCACAGTGTTTTTTACCCTTTTAAAAATATGTTATTACAGACCCACCATCAGCATCACTGATGGGTTCAGCTTTGACCAGTGGAGAGTCCATCCTGGAAATGGCTGAAACTGACTCTGTCCAACATGGGAGAACTTCTGTTGTATTTTCACGGAAGCAACCCCTCCAACTCCCTGACCCCGACTACCAAAACCTTGCTATGCAAACCGTATACAGAGCAGTATGTCAGTCCATGTATTCCTGTGTCGTAGAGTATGCAACACTGAATACAGGAGATGACTCAGGCTATCTTATACTGAAGCAAGCCTCCTCTAGACAAGGCAAACGTTTTCAGAATCTCAGATATTTTTACATTCTATTGTCACAGAGGGCTGAAGCAGTGGTGAGAATCTTATACCATCCCCTTTTTTTAACAGTGAATTTTAAGCTTATTTTTTAATACAATTATGATGCAAGCTGTCAGGATTTTCTCAAGAAGCAGAAAAAAATATATTGAACAATAATATTTTATCACCATGAGTGTTAGAATTAGTTATAGATAAGGCTGCATTGTTTCTATTCAGATTTTCTAAAACTAGTCTAATTCAGGAAGGAGAGAACGAGACAAAGCTATAGTTTGTGATGAAGAACAAAAAGTATTACATTTTCATGGGCTCTGAGCAACTTGATCTAGTTGAAGATGTCCCTGGTCCTTGCAGGGGACTTGGACTAGATGACATTTAAAGTTCCCTTCCAACCCAAACTATTTTGATTCGATGATTCATTAGATACCATTTTATTGCTATTTCTATTAGAAAATAAACTCCATTAATATCTATAAGAATGCCCAGAGAATAAAACTATTTTACCCTCTATAAAGTTTGCATCCACACTTTATGGATTCACCGCAGTGAAATGGTGTCAGTCTATGGCAAGAGCGCTGCCTATGGCAAGAACGCTGTCTCTGGCCAGAAGCAGCAGCTGACTCATGGTTCAAAGTGTCAGATTTCTCTTGTGTAAAGCCCAGTTACAGTTAGTTGCTACAAATATTCATCTAGTACAAAGTAAAAAAAAAAAATTGACATGTCATCTTGAAATGTACTGATGAAGACTGCACAAATAATTAATGTTAGTTAATGTTAATAATCCACTTCAGACAGACATTTTCCACTAGGGTAAAACACTTGGAAGTAACAATTAAATCAGTCTTTGCTTATTCATGGTAGAGAATACTATTAACCACAGGAAATCACCTTTTCTTTCCTTCTCAGTGGGCATCACATTCTGGTACAGAATTCAGAAGTGAAAGATTATGCCAGTTTGACATTATAATTTTTTTTTTCTTCTCCTAAAGACTAGTCATTAATAAACACTTCAGTACAAAAAAACAAGGGTAGAATTGAAATAATAACCTAGGAATTCCTTAAGTTGAACAGTGTAATTTCTCATCCTTAAAGTATTTTAAGTTTTATAAAATGTACTATGAAAGTATTACAGTACCTCTTATGTTTTCACATGGGAACTCAATTTGTATCATTTTATTCCAGTTGTAGTGGTAGGATCATGGAGAAATTATCTGAAAGGGAGAATAAGATTGTCTTAACTTTGAACTATCAAAAGAGAGCAAGGGAATATTTATGTATTAAGTAATGTGAAAAAGCATATTTTTTTAAAGATTAGATTTGTCAGTTGAATTCAGTATACATGTTGTCAATAATAGATATATGAATAATAAGCAACAGACAGCTGTTGAATACCTTTAAGAAAATAGTTAAGTACAAGCATTATTAACAAATAAAGCTACTTTTTTTTTCAAAAAAAACCCCCACATTAAGGCTTTTCTCACTCATTAAAATCCATAGAGAAATGTCTTCCTAGTGTCACTGAATGCAAATGCATGATGGTGTACTTAGGTTTGGTACTGTTTTGTGCTTGAGGGAATTTAAAAGATTTCAAACTATCAGGGCCATTTGCAGGTGTCTGTTTTGGTGTACGCTTTGTGCAAGGGTATTTGGTATATTAAGTAGATAAGTAAAATTCTCCTGTTTTGTCAGATATTTACTAATTCACTAGCCTGCAGCAGGAACATTTTCTACAACAAGTATTAGGACATGTGCTTAAAGTATTCATCCATAAATAGTGATCCTTAGCTTCCAGATCCTTTTCCAATGACCCTTTGGAAAGAATTCAGGTGCCTGAAAATAAGTTCCTCAGTCTAGTACCATAGAAGATGTCTTTGGTTGTCTGAGATATCCTATGGGTTTAACAAATATGACAGGACCTCCAGAAGAATTGTGTCCTTCTGGAGTGACAGCTGTAAGATTATATAAAATTACATTTATAGCTATGTTTAGGAATCTGAATCCCACTATTTCTTTATTCCTCAATTACTGTTTACTAAATAAAAAACATACAACATGTCCAAAGAACAGGGATTGTAATCCAAAATTCCTATACACCTTATACACTAAACATTGAATTAGGGGCTTAACCTACTTTGCAGACAAAGGTTCTTTCTCTCTCCTATGTATTTCTTCCAAGAGAACAGCCATGTAGCCTAGTTTATGCTACTCTCCTGGGAAGAGATGTGAATGTGCATTTTTGCAAACAAACAAAAAAATGCAGTAAGATTTTTCTTTTGGGTAACAGTCTTTTGGATAAAAAAAGATTTCTCGTCCCTCTAGTCTCTGCTTAGATAACTATGACATAGAATGAATCTGAACACACAGCTTAAGTCTACCACACCTAGGACCTAGATCAATCTGGCTCTTGCACTTAATTTGTCATGTATTTTGTGAATGTTGTTCTCCCTGAGAGAATATAGCCCCACCTCACTCCCCGAAGTGTCTCTTAGGTCTTGGTCTGCCAAGATACAGCCACAAACTGAGTGTCTGGCTATTTGGCAGAACTTGGCTCTGAACTGAAACCATCTTTCTTACATACTCTGGAGTTAGCTAGTAATCTAGCCTTTATTTTGAGGATTGTGATTTTAGACGGAGTTTCCATGTGTTGTCCAAGAAATCCACAGATTTGTCTGCATTAGAGGACCACAAAGAAGGTGTACTTTCTGCTGGAAGGAGATGTGTACATATTGTATATGTACCCATATTTCAAATGGGTACTCTAGAAAGCAAGGTGTTGAACAACTTCAGCCATAGCTGGGAAGAGAAACCAAGAAAGAAATAGCTTCGAGAGCATAAGTAGTGTAGACCGTGGGCCTGATGGCTCCAAATACAAGACCAGCTTTCACTTTCTGGATCACCAAATCATTAATAACAAAGTCCAAAAGGACTCAAAGGCCTAAAAAAGGACTTCCCATAATTTTGACATGGAATATTTTAAACATAAAGTGTTGATAATTTTATTTGTCTATAAATCTAGTTTCCTGTTACTCAACGTAACTAAGCCAGCAGTTTAGCAGAATTAACAACCTAAATCCAGCTAGCCAGCTGGGGTTCACATATTTGAGACTGGATTCAAGCTAACTTGTGTGATTTGGAAATTAAGGATGTATTTCACAACATCTAAGTTTAGACCCTTACCCATGTGGATGTTTACATCCGAATGCATACCTTTTATTATCAACTGAGGAGAATTTTTTTATCTGACAGATACAGACATCAGCATTAAGGGTGTCTAAATGAAAGAGGTCAGGTAGGGATCAAAAAAACCCCTGGAGGGTTGGGACTTCAGAGACTTCTTGAAGTGCTTGCTATAACCTCGTTTAGGCATCTTCTGTTCAGTGTGCTGATAGCTGTGAATCCAATTCCATTAATTTGAATATGAAATATTCAATATTATGAATATGAAATATGAATTCACATAATTACTAGACACTACAGGGGGAATTAGAGCTGTGATTTCAATCCCCATATTCAGGCCAATGAAACAGGTATGATGCTATGGAGTGTCCTCAGACTCATGTCCTTTTGTGTACCCTGCCCTTATCATTGACCTTGAGACAGAATTTAACAGAAAACATTCCCTCAGGAATTTTTCACATCAAACCTTAGATAATAAAACATATAATAAAGTTGCCAGGTTTTTAAAGTAATTGTACTTTAGTTGAATTCTGTTCTCTGTACCTGAAAAAAACCAGTAGTCTCTGGCTAAGGAAATTTGTAATTAAATAGAAACTTCTCAGTCTGTCTCACAATTCCTGTGATTGATACTAGAACATCATATGACATTGACAATCAGTGTATCAATTTCTTCTTCGGGGTTACATGGCTAATATACAATTCTATAACTTAATTATCTCATTTCATAATTTATGTTTCAGTCTGATTTTTGTCCTGGCAGGCTTTTTAAAAAACAATAGATAAACTACAAATTACACAGTCTGAGAAGTATGATGGGTTATGGGGGGGGGGCGGTGCTGATTTTTTTTTTTAGTTCAGAAAGTTTATCTTGAAGATGCTCTGCTAAATTTTACATATAGAACACAAAGCAACTTATTTAAGAGTGTATTTTTCAAGACTGTGCAGCACCCATCTGACTTTACAGTACTCTTTCAAAAGACAGCTGTAATCATCTTTTACTGTGCACAACTCCATTAGCATACTTTAGGGAAAAAAAATAGTCAATTTCAAAGTCTCATTTGAAGAGGGGTTCCTCATAATAGATTCATTAATTTGGGTTAATTAATTTCACTGGCAAAAACATGTATTTTGAATCTGAATTAGTTTACCTTTAATTTTGAATCATTGGATCTTGTAATATTTTATTTTTTTTAAACTGAATATATATTTTTTATCAAATTTCCCTGTAACCATTTCTAAATATAGGATAATTTTAAATTCCTGAAAAAAAACAGTTATAATTATTTTTTCATACATAAATATTGTACACTTTTATAAGCCATGAATGGTCATGAATAAATTAACTATATTTTCAAGAAGCAAGAAACAAAATTATGATTCTGGACAGATGTAGGGAGCCTAGAATAACTTGTTGGTGCTCATTCCAAGGAAGGTGTTAAAGGAAAGTGACAGGGTAGCTTGTTACAGTGACTGATTACAAGTGTTGGCAGATGCTGGAAATCACTTGGAGGGCATTTCAAGTGGGTCACAGGTACATGAGAAGATTTACCTTATGAGAAGATAAAACAGGATCAGAGAGACCTTAACAACATGTGTCCACATGGTCCCTGATATAAGGTGAGGAGAGTTGGAAAGACTCCCGTGAGAAGAGTGACAGGACCCAGCACTTGGCCTTATGAAACCTCATACGGTTGACCTCAGCCCATCGATCCAGACTGTCCAGATCTCTCTGCAGAGCCCTCCTTCCCTCCAGCAGTTCAACACTCCCACTCAAGTTGGTGTTGTCTGCAAACTTACTGAGGGAGCACTCGATCCCCTCATGCACATCACTGACAAAGATATTAAAGAGAACTGGCCCTGGGGAACACCACATATGACTGGCCAGCACCTGGATTTAAATCCATTCACCACAATTCTTTGTGTCCAGACATCCAGACAGTTTTTTACCCAGGAAAGAGTATGCTCATCCAAGGTATGAGTAGTCAGTTTCTCCAGGAGAATGCTGTCATCACTGACAAAGATATTAAAGAGAACTGGCCCTGGGGAACACCACATATGACTGGCCAGCACCTGGATTTAAATCCATTCACCACAATTCTTTGTGTCCAGACATCCAGACAGTTTTTTACCCAGGAAAGAGTATGCTCATCCAAGGTATGAGTAGTCAGTTTCTCCAGGAGAATGCTGTGGAAGACAGTGTCAATGGCTTTACTAAAATCCAGATGGACAACACCCACAACCTTTCCCTCATTCACTAAGTGGGTCATCTGGTCATAGAAGGATATGAGGTTAGTCAAGCACGATCTCTCTTTCATAAACTCATGCTCACTGAGCCTGATCACCTGGTAGTCCTGTACATATTGCCTGATGGCACTCGAGTTGATCTTCTGCTCCATAACCTTCCCAGTCACTGAGGTCAGACTGAGAGGCCTGTAGTTCCCTGAATTCTCCATCCTCCCCTTTTTGTAGATGGTCATCATGTTTGATAACTTCTGGTCAATGGAGACCTCCTGGGTTACCCAGGACTGCTGACGAAAGATGGAAAGTGGCTTTGGTGAGCACTTCCACCGGCTCCCTCAGTACCCTCGGGTAGATCTCCCCCAGCCCTATAGACGTGTGTGTCGAAGTGGTGTAGCAGGTTGCTAACCATTTTCCCTTGGATTGTGGGGGTTTCATTCTGATCCCATCCATCTCTTCCAGCTCAGGGGACTGTGTACCTGGACAACAACAGTTTTTTTCTGTTAAAGACTGAGGCAAAGAAGGC
>NW_010512385.1:0-25365 GCF_000687285.1 Phaethon lepturus
GGGTTGGACGAGATGGCCTTGAAAGGTCCCTGTCAACCCAAAGATCCTATGATTCTATGATCATCTTCTGTCAATACGTAACAGAAACAACCCAACTGCTTATTGCATTGGTTGTACTGGAAGCTTGATTTGCCCGTAATTGCTCCAACTCAATATGCCATTCTTGTCTGGGTGACAAAATTAATGATGTGCAATCTGAATTCAGCCCTGTGTCACTTCCTTTAATGACACCTTTTTTTGTTTTGTTTTCCTTTGTTTTATGTTTCATTTACAAACATAGCTGTTGCAGGATGACAACAATACGCAGGCTGTTACCCAAAAGGCAGCTGTACTTCAGAAATCTCTTGCAGTGGTAAAGAGGGCATATTGGCGCTTCAAGCTGCTACCTGGCAAAATTCACTCATGGCTGCAAGACAGTCTGCAAACGGAATATAAAAGTTTGTTGATTTTTTAGTTGGGGGGAAGTATGTTTTGTGTTAACCTAGAAGTTGGAGGAAGAGATATTGGGAAATTTTTAAACAGTAGGTTTGTTGGCAGAACCCATACAGACAAAAGTATCTGTCCAATAGTGGTCACAGTTCTGCTGCTTGCCAGCCTGCCTTGGGGGAGCTCGGTGGAGAATCCTAACTCATTTTTAGGTTAGCTCTTACCAGAACGATCCCAGTACATTTTGCCTATGTAGATAAGTAAATAGGACAGGTAGAAAAATGGCACAAGAAGGGAAAAAAAAGAAAAAAGAAAAAAAAAAAAAGAAAAAGGCCTGCCTTTTCATTAGGTGGAAAACAGAATCTTTTTTCTATTTATATTTTTTTTCCAGTTTTCTGCTCTCTTGTGCTATTGTAAGCCACAAAAGGCCTGGATAGTCTTTCATTATGGCTGTGCCTGACGTATTAGGTGTAACAGGTCCAGAACTGATTGGTAGTCCCAATGCCAAGTGGGGACTACCTCACCCCTCTCTGTAGAAGATTTTTCTTGAAGAGTATGGTCTAAAACCAAGTCAGGCAATTAGGTGACAATTCAGCAGCGAGGACAATCAGTGAGCAGTGCTTGATCTGAGTCTGTGACCTTCATATGTTTAGAAACACAAAGGTAAACTGTATGTCTGCCCCAAAAAAAAGGGCACGTGCTTTTTGATCTTACCTTACGGCTCCAGGGTGCTGTGAATATACACAGTGATCCCTGTCTTTACCCAACCTCCAGTGAGAGTCTAGGTGAAGGTCCACAGAGGTATTTAGGGGAGCATTTGTTTTCAAAGGAAGCTGGTCTCTTCTTGATGTTTAAGGACCCCTTGGCCCATTGCAGCTTCAGAACACTTTGAAAATTCTGGTGCACTGTTTCTGTAAGGAAAAAAATGGTGCCTAAATACCTCTGCGGATCTGTGACTTGAGAGCCCACCTTCAGCTTGGCCTTGCTTCTAGTTAGAGAATACACTGGGAAAAAAAAACTGGTGGAAAAGTTTCATGGCTCTTTACAAATAACAAGGAAGAAAAGTCACATTTCTGTAGCAGACAGTCTCTATATTAAAACTAAGACAGCACATAATTCAGGAATAATTGTACCAGGAGACTTCTTCATGGTCTATAGCTGCTTACGATGTGTTATTGTCTGTTGCAAGCTTTATGTTACCTAGTGATGGAGCTTTTCTCATTCATTTTCTTGCTTCTTTGCTTTTTCACATATTTATTACCTTATCATAGTCAAACCTGAACAAAATAACCCCCCCAAAGTATGATTCTTCTATTTTGCAAAGAATTTTATTTTACAGAAACAACCTCTGGTTTGTTAAAGGAGTTGTTTGCGAGATGACTAGATTAGATTAATTAGTTAATGTTTGTAAAGTACTTTGAAGATTAAGAACACTATATAAGTGTTAAGTATTATTGTTATTATAATAGATAGAGAAGGTAGATAGCTAGATAGGTAGAGAGATACAGCAGTCAGATAACAATAATTATAATACTTAGCATTTCTATAGGGCTTTATATCTTTTGAGTGTTTTACAAACATTAACTAATTAATAGAGTTAAGCAGACAGATAGGAGATAAAATAGTAGGTAGATTGATAGATAGGCACAAATTTTGCCTTTGGATATATGAATTGTAAAGTCAACAGAAGTTGCATCCTATTGATGAGAGCACAATTTGGTCCATAGACAAATTTAAAGGCAAATTAGCTGGTTTTTTCAAGTGTTGGGTTGGGTTTTTTCCACAGACAATTTGTCTTCCCAGTGAGGAGGTCCACTGTGGGAACAGAAAGTATACTGGAATGTTGAAATGAATGCATCAAACCTTTCAAAATTTACAGTAACATATTATGGAATCAAAACACATCATTAGGATTAGTCACATCAGAGTGTCAGTGACTCAGCTTTGCAACATCTGAAATGATACATCACGTCTTTGGGAAGCACCTTCAAAAATCTGTATGAAACAGCATTATCAGTGTGCTCGTGCACATCTTGATTCTTCACGCGTCTTCATGAAAATGCAAGAGTATGATCTACTGACTGAGAAAACAATAGGGATTTGAGCCATATGTAAGTAGATTTTATTTTCATTAAATAAATCTAATGTTAATTAAAATGGGGAAGAAGAATTATATAAAGATGCAGAGAACAGACAAGCTTGGTATTTTTGAATTTGTCTCTTCTTGAATGTTGATGTATTTCTGCAACAACTCAGCCCTAAAGCTGTGCAGGGATGCTGGGAAACTAACTGCTGCTTTTTGAAAGGAGGTTCCTGTCCTGGATGCCTTTCAAATCCAGCTGCCAATGAGGTCCAGGGGTCCTAAAGTCTCTGGTACCTCTGCAGGGTACGGGAGAAAGAGAGACCTCAGCTGAGTGTGAACAGGCTCACTCTGGAGTACAGGTGTATCAATGCCATTCGTCACTTGAGCTAATTAGCTTTTCTGAGGGCTTCTAAGATGACTCCAGTGCCTGGCTGATGCATCAGTGCTGCCTCGGCATCTGGGGTAGTGTCACCACACAGTGTTGCGCTCTGCTACCAGGCTGGGACTCAGCACTGCTCTGAATTGTGTCCTAACAGATGCAACCAGTATTTTCAAAGCTTTGCTGCCACTGGGTATATGCAGAACCATCTCAAGTCTCCAGGGTAATCAGAACCACAGACCACAATTAAATCTTGATGAGATAGTAAAATGCAGGAAAAGGAACCACCTTACTTAACTCTTGACAGCTATGGTGTAGATAGATACCTACACCTGAGCTAGACACTCTAGGTTTTCTTAACAGCCAACAGAGCAAGAAGCACTTAAAAGATAAGTTTCACCTGCTTTATATTCACGTCTACATTAGTATGAGATGAACTGGCTCCTAGAAAGTCTCATTTCTCCCGATTGACCGTCAGCGAAGCCCAGATGATTAGCTCAGCTGAGGCCAGCTCTGCTGTAGATATTTAAAGTGAACTGACACGAAACCCATTGTGGTGGTTTGACCTTTTGCTGGTTTCCAGGTGCCCACCAAGGTACTCTATCTCTCTCCAAGACAGGGGTAGAAAATATGATTAAAAGCTTGTGGGTTAAGGTAAGGACAGGGGCATCACTTACCAGCGATAGTCATGGGGAAAGCAGACTTGACCTAGGGAAATTATTTTAATTTATTGCCAATTAATCAGAGTAGGATAATAAGAAATAATAACAAAACTAAAAATACCTTCCTCCTTCTTCCCAGGCTCAACTTCACTCCTACAATTCTTCTACCTCATCATCCAAAGTGACGCAGGGGAATAAGAATGGGAGTTCTGATTAGTTCATAGCTCTTCATCCCTGCTGCTTCCTTCTTCTCATGCTCTTCCCCTGCTCCAGTGTGGGGTCTTTCCATGAGATACCGTCCTTCATGAACTTCTCCAGTGTAGGTCCTTCTCACGGGCTGCAGTTCTTCACAAACTGCTCCAGCACAGGTCCTTTTCACAGGGTACAGTCCTTCAGGAATGGACTACTCCAGCATGGGTCCCCCAAAGGTTCACAGGTCCTGCCAGAAAACCTGCTCCTGCATGGGGTCCTTTCCATGGGCTGCAGTTCCCACTAGGAACCTGCTCCAGCATGCGTTCTCCACAGGTTGCAGCTTTCTCCAGGGCACATGCAGGGTCCTTTCTCCACCTGTGTGGGGTCCTCCTTGGGCTGCAATGAGGATATTGGCTCCACCGTGGTCCTCCATGGGCTGCAAGGGGACAGCCTGCATCACCATGGTCTTCACCATGGGCTGCAGGGGAACCTCTGCTCCGGTACCTGGATGACCTCCTCCCCCTCCTTCCTCACTGACCCTGGTGTCTGCAGAGTTGTGTGTCTCACATTTTCTCACTTTTTTTCTCCCAGATGCTAAGCAACATTTTAAACCCTTTCTTAAATACATTCTCACAGAGGTGCTACCAATGTCCCTGATTGGCTCAGCCTTGGCCAGTGGTGGGTCTATCCTGGAACAAGCTGGAACTGGTTTTGTCCAGCATGGGGGCAGCTTCTGGTGTCCTCACAGAAGACAGCCCTGCAGTCCCCCTGCTACCAAAACCTTGACACATAAACCAAATAAACCCATGCTAAATGCTCCTCTGCCTACTTCATCTGCAAGGTCTAGCTAGTGGATTTTCCCAAGCTCGTCTGCCCAGTCTGCCTCACTAGGATCGATAATGAGGAATTTTATCTGGAAATTGGTGGAAGGTCACTGGCCAAAAAGGCAAGAGGTGAGTCCACATGCTGGTCTTTACTGTTTATACAGTGAGATAACTACAGCATTATGTACCTGCTCTTCTCTGGTGGGCGCAAGACACAGGTACATTGTGGTTAGAGGCCAGAAAGGTATAAGAACAAGAATACATCTTACCTGCTTCTTCCTCCTTGTCAAAGCCCCCATATAATGAAGTTTAGCAACAACATAAGTTTCCCCTCAGTAACACAATCTACCAGTTGTGGGAAAGTTACTATTATGAAGCAAATGTAGAAGGCAATAAGCCATCCACCTGACTCAGCCAAAAAAAGGCAACATTCAAATATTGTACAAAACAAACATTGTACAGAACAAATACACCATTCATCAACACAACAAGCCTTTGATCACCTAAAGAGGTATAAAAAATTAAGCAGGCAAGCAAGAGCAAGAAATAGTGTCAATGCCCTTCTTTTTACCAGGGATGGACAGTACACACCTTGGTAATTAAAACTTATAGCTTTCTTCTCAAGGAACTTGAACCCAAGTCTGAAGTTATGGATGAATATTCACAGTGCAAGGTTTCAAGACAGACCTGTCTGAAGTTCTCTTGTTGGAGCAGTTTTATTTGTATACCATATTTCACTATTTCCTGGGTCATGGGGAGAATGACTTTCTAGTTTAGTGGTTAGTGTCTTCACCTGGAAGGGGAAGTCCTCGGTTCCTGTGCCTGCTCCTATTAATGCTTCTGTATTTTTCATTTAAGTATTCATTGATGTGGATAGTGGAAGCCAGGCCTCTGCTCCCAAATGAAAGACTATGCCAGGAAGATATAGAGTCGTTTGCATAGGCTTGCCATCTTCCTGTTCCCATGAATATTTAATTAACCTATGCAAAGTGAAATGGTTTCAATATGAGGAACTGAGAAAGCCCTGCCCTAGAATATTCTTTAGCCTAGTAGTTAGGGCAGTCAGGGAAGTGGAGAGACAAGTTCAAATCCCCTTAAGCAGAAGAGGGAATTGAATCTGGATCTTCCAGAGCTTAGTGGGTATTCTCAACACAGTGTTACTGGTGAGAAAAAAATAACATCTCTGCTTCCTTTTCTTGCCTGAGCTAATGGGACACCCTGCCAAAATGCTTATCATACTGAAAGATCATCACAGAGTGTGACTGATACAATCTTTATTAGAAAACAAACGATTTCACGATGAACTTTGAAAGAAATGGAGTAAATGACATGACAACAAAATGTCTTACCACAAGGAGCATACTCACACCTGTATTATTATCAATCTACACAAATGATCTACCAATCTGTAATGACAGAAAAAAATTAAAGTTGTCAAAATTCAGCTCTCCAATTCAAGGACCTGGCCTAAACGAAAACCATGTTAACATCACCAGTCTACCAGATCTCAGATTATTATATGAAGAATTAGTGAAATATCCCTATAGATATCACGCTGCCAAGTCTCTTCCATCTCTAAAGTTCAAGGCCAAATAAACAGAACAGAATAATCTCAAAAGAGATGTGACTCAGAACCCAAATTGCTTGGAACTGACATTGGACTACTTGTTTTTCCTTAGGGCACAGATAGAAAAGACAAAGTGTAAGGTTAACCTATAGTATAAATTACTGAAGAAACATGTGAATTCCAAACCAAAGGTCAGCTCTGCAATGCTGTAAACCATGGCACAGGCATTCTGTTATCCAGCAGATAAATATTTATGTCACACATAAGAAAGCACTGGTATATCGGTGCCCATAAAGAGGTCAGATATCCTGTTGAATGAAAGAGGTTGATTTTTTTATGCATGCCTTAGGCCAGCTGAGGGAAGCAATCTATATCTCCTAGCTGGCATCTGGGAAACAGATAAAAAAAAAGGAAAAAAAAAAAAACAAACAATAGGAAGAAAAGAGGGAAGGAAGGAAGAAACAAGCTTTAAAGCATGCCATTAAATTCCTAGCATCACTGGATTGGTAAGACCTAATCAGTAACATGTCTGTTCCCAAGCCCAGTAAATTTCAGACAGACCTGGCTGATGAATTTCCTTTTCCTGCTGGTTTCAATTATTAAGAAATATTTACCTGCATCATTTTCTACTCTTTTTCCATTTACGCTCACTCTGAAAATTAAAAAGAAAAAACTCTTTAATTTTAATAATTTTCTATGAGAATGTTGTTTATTGACAAAAATCTCTGTACATATTCAATTCTCTGCATGGACAACATATTTGCTTGATGTTAACCCAGTATCAATGCACAGGGCTCTTAGCTGGTTGCACCCTACTCTCTCAGCTCAGGAGATCTTTAGGCAAGAACGCCTTCATGTCCAGTCAGCCCATAACACAGATTAAAGGCAAAGCTGTGCAAAAAAAAAACCTGCAGACAGACCAGTCTTTGTCAATCCCAGCACAAACTTTACTGAGGTATTTTACAGCAGGCATTCTTGGAGTGCGAGCATGGACTTGCACAAATACGGACCTTGTCGGTTTAGATTATGAGCTCTCTGGGGCAATGACTTTCTCTTCGGATGTATGTATCCACTTCGTAGCACCAGCCCAGCCATAATAATGCTAATAATAATAGTAACAACAGCAATAATAAGAATAGAGATTGTAATAAATTCATCCAGGATGTTGCATAGAAGAGCTGAAGGGCAGCAGGTGTGTTGGGGAAATAATATAATGCATCAAACCCTATGCAGTGGGCACATGAGCGTGTGATATCAAAGACACTACCTATGAAATTAATTTGCCAGTGACACTGCCTTGCCTACCATCCCTGGGCGTTGTGAGAATTAATTAATGCTTGCAAATCGCCTTGAGAACTTCAGAGGGAAGACGCGTTATGTATGCAAAGCCCTGCCGCCTTTCCGCGGTGCCTGCTGCACACCTGTGCCCGTTGCATCATGTGCCGCCTCTGTCTGGTCGCAGAGCTCTCGCTGTGCACATATGGCCCCGGCGTGATTGATGGTTGGATGCGGGTGCCGACACTGGAAGCTCTCCCCTGTCAGCAGGGAGCTTGCCCACACATGTCCGTGCACCATCAGCCTCTTTCCTCCGGCACAGTTGTCAGGTTTCCCAAAACAATGATTACCTTTCCCCAGAAACAAACCTCCATCCTGACACCTTTCCTAGCTGGCGTCTTGTAGCATGAGGGCTCCTTTGTAGGGGTCTGTTCCCCACCTCCCAGGGCTCTTGTGAAACTTCATTCCTTCATGTTTGTAAAATATGTCACGAGCCCAACGTAAAAGTGCAAGGAAAGAGTGGTGCATGCTCTTTTTTATGATCAGTATTAGCAAATCCTTATGGTCAGGTAAGATGCTTGTACCGCAAACGCCACAGCATCCCGTCAGGGAAGGATGGCAAGGCTGGAGGTGTTAGCCAGAACAGCAAGGTGAGGCTTCTCCACCTTCAAAGTGGACAACTCTATTCTCGGAGGACCTGAGCATGCCTGGAGGCCACGGCAGCTGCTCAGAGGGGAGCTGCAGGTGCATTATGTCTGCAACCCCAGTGCTGAGGGGACTCTGAGTTACCAAATTCTTACATCGAAAATGAGTCCCACTTACAGAAAATAATTACAGTGATGCGAAATGCCTGTTTAAATGCCCTTTTCTTCCCTTTATGTATTTAATGTGTGTTGTAAAGCATTAAGATCACTTGTTTGGGTGAGATTTTTTTCAATGTACATATTCAGACTCAATTTCCAGGTCATCCTTGACACCCCTATCACAGTAGAACAGCCATGCTTACATCTGCCTCAAAAGACAGGGTGGAAGACTGTTGTTTCCAAACACTGCTCCCTCCTCATGACTATAGAGATATACCATAGCTCTATAGGTGTTGGAAAGCCGTACCCTTCTGTTGCTGGGTGATTTTAAGAAGCAAACACTGGCAGTCATCTGCCTTGTCCTGTTCCAGCTGCACTCAGCAATACACATCAACACATGGAAGGGAGGGAAAAAGAAGTGGGAGAGAATGTTGGAAGGAGTCAAGGCTCCTTTCATCTTCCACTGCCCCTTTTTTTATGCTTGAGCAAGAAATGGTGGACTCAGTCTAGATACTATACTCAGAAATTCTCTCCGTGTACACAAATTTTCTTAGTCCACAACAAAAGACATCCATTTGGGAACCATTTCTTTGACAAAAGCCATCATATATAGGTCATCTTCTGTAAAGAAATCAGTTTATTGTTGATAATCAAAGATTTTACATGGTCACACTGGTGAGGGAGCTGATCAATGCTGGTAGTGATGTTTCACCAGATCATTTCAGAGGGTAACAAGTTATCCTTTCTTTTCTTCCCCCCACCTCTTCTTGGTTGTTTTCAGTCAAGTGCTTTCAAAGTTAGTGTAGGACCCTGAAGTCAAATAAGCAGGCTTTGGTTTCTTCTATCTCTGCTGAAGATTTGTCTTTTCCGAGTAGTCTGTCAGAAATGATTTTGTCTGACATGATAAATAATATTATTTTCTTTTTTCAAGAATCAAAATACTTCTTTTAGGTTGTCTGATTTTCAGATGAAAGGTCTTTTTTTTCCCCTCCACAAAATCTGGTGTTTGCAGAAACGTTCAATTTCCATTAAGCAATGATTCTGATGGATAATTAGAATTTAATTTTTCTGACCTCAGAGGCATTCAAATGCCTTCTGCTTCACGATTCCTGTTTCACACGAACAGGAGTAATAGTCTTTTCCTGGTCTATCCAGATGCTGGAAAGTTAAGTCCTTTTAAAACTGTGCTCAGCTTCTACGGTGGTTAGTCAGGGCCCTAAAGGGACAACCATCAGCACTTGGTGCAATCTCCCTTTGACTTTCCCGTTCACCCTATCTCCTCCTTTTCCATGCTTTGCATGGGTGCTTGCGTTCTGCCTCCTCTGAAGAGCTTCAGCTCTCACATACCCACAGGCAACTAATAAAGGTCAATCTCAGATATAATGAAAGGGGACAATGAGTTTGCTCTGGCCACTCCTAGTTTTCCCCACTGCTTCTCACGAGCTCTGCAGGTTCTTCTGGTTCCTCCACCAGGCCTCAATGTTAGGGGGAGGCTGTTCCCACCACCATCCCCAGCTGTTCTTCAACAGTTGTGTCTTTTGAAGGTGCGCATAGTTATCATGTTATTTCAACACACTAAAGGTCACATTACCTTTCCTTTTCCCTTCCTCCCTGCTGGAAAGTAAGGGCAGGAACAATTACTGAGTAAACAAGAAGAAACGGGTTTGCAGGGTGCTGCAGTGAAGCTCTGAGGGACTCCACCAGACTGGCCTGTTGCAGCCAGAGCTCCCTTCTCTCCAGCACATCATGCAAACCAAAACTTCCTTGGCAGGAAAGTGGTCCGAGCACAAGGCATTTAAAAAAAGCCCTTTTGTCACAGAAAATCTGGTGAGGTGTCCAGAAAAAGGCATTCATGGGGCAACAAAAAGCACACTTTTCCCTGCATCTTTTACCCAAAGTCCTGTGCTGGAGTGATAGAACTGATTTTCAGCAGTCAGCTTAAAACCCAGGAGGCACTACAAATCACACATTGGAGGCTGTGGGAAATAAAGACATGTGTAAGCCATGGACCACCCCAAATTCTTCATGACCCCGTGCCAAAACAGGAGTCAGAGATGTCTCTCTTCAGCCTACCACGCAACAAGGTTTCTTTTTCTGTGGTTCCTATGAGGTATGTTGGCCCTGAAGGATAAGAACTGCAGTTCTGCCTAGTAATTGCATCATGTAAGTAGTAGGTCTACCTCACTCTCTCCAGCTCACCCAGCTACAGGGTGGGTAGAGCTGAGCCCTTAAGAAATACTTCTATGGAACTTCTGAAAAGCAGGTGGTCTGAAGGTTTCTGCTTACTTTTTCTGTGGTTCCTATGAGGTATGCTGGCCCTGAAGGATAAGAACTGTTCTGCCTAGTAATTGCATCATGTAAGTAGTAGGTCTACCTCACTCCCTCCAGCTCACCCAGCTACAGGGTGGGTAGAGCTGAGCCCTTAAGAAATACTTCTATGGAACTTCTGAAAAGCAGGTGGTCTGATGCACAGAAAGTACATTAACACTAATGAAGATAAAGAATTTCACAGAAAGATAATAGTTTGCCTAGCAGCTGAATTTATTTTTGTTCTCAAGTTGTAATTAAGGGAAAAGTTGCAGTTTAAAATGCAATCTGTTTTTCTCTCCTTTTTTCTTGCCCAATAAGCAGAGCAAGAAGTTGATTCATTTCTATCTACAAAGTAAAAATATATCATTTTATTCACACCTGATTTGAGCACACAAATTTTAGTGACATGAGTAAGAGAAAGATAAACAGCTGGAGAAACCTGAGAAAAAACACTGAGTTCAATTTTCCAGAATCTTGCATGTCTGAGGAAGAAAAAAAAAAGAAAAAGAAAAAGAAAAATGGGACTTTCCCCCTGAATGTCAGTGTGAGGAGACAGTCATGGACAAGCAAGATTATATCTTGAGATACTGGGCAGTTAAAGCTCTTCTTCCACCCACATGGAAGGATGAGCAAGCTCCATGGACCCAGATGTACTTATTGGTGTTACTTTTACCATTTGTATGTGTTTAATTCTTAGCAGTTGTAAACTTAGGAGTCTAGGAGTCATACCGAAGTTCAACATGTCAAAAAACAAAACTGGTCTCAGATCGCTGGGTGCTGCACAAAAGAACAAAGACACGGAACAAGAAGGAAGTGTCTGCTCCAGAAAGCTTGCAATCAAAGCAGGAGGCAAGAGGTAATGAAAAAAAAGTCATTCTTTCTGGATACAGACAGAAAGGGCAGGACAAGGAAAGAACAGGGCCATCCAGGATAATGCATAGTTGTCTCATGAGAGCAGCACATAAGCCATGTCAAGTTCTTGTATATGTCTCTACTACGTGAATAAATTTTGCTAAATGAGGAGTAGGAACTGTATATTGTGTCAAAATTGGAGAGAAAGTTCATTTGATAGGGACAGAATTACAGCCCGATTAACATCTTTCCAGGCATATAAAATAATGTGCATCTCTGTAATGACTTGCCATGATGTGACAAGTTTTGATTTTAATTTTGGATTTTGGATCATCTGAGCTCAGCTTAAAAAAATTAAGTGTTGTTTTTCCCTTAAAATAATCCATGAAATTTGAGCACAGATCTCAGAATGTATTTAGGTGTACAAATTAAACAGGGATAGATGTCTGAATACCTTTGAGGATCTGGGTCTCACATTGACTCTAGATTGATCATCATTAAGATAAAGGCCAGTCTCCTGCAGGACTGTAAACACTGACCTCCTGGATCAACCTTCTGCTTTGAACAGAATACAATTTTTTCTCTATTCATGGCTGGGCTCGAATATGTCAGAAAAAATTATAGTTATGTGCAGGAAAGAGAAGAACTACCTACCCATCTTTGCTTTTCATGAATATCTATTCTTAATTTAGCTACGTAAAGATAAGTTTAGATCTTTAAGAAAGAAATGTGCCCTTCCCTTCCTTTATCCAGCTACCTGGAAAAATCTCCAACTAATTTTTGGAATCTTTCTAAATTTTCAGGATAGCAATTAATCAGATTGAGGGAGCTTGTGAGCAAATTGCATGAGCCAGGCAGGAATACGCAATCATTTGCTGTTGCAAAAGCAACTGCACAAACACACAGGCTAGCAATTAGTTAAACCACTCAGATGACTGGCCCCAAAGCTGAACATTTTAGGTGTTCCCTTCTGTACCTAGAGCTCTTCCAAAGACCCAAAAGACTGAAATTGTCTGGACACAGGTTCAACTTTTGGTGTGAGAAATTCTTTATAGATTGTGAATCTCAGAATGAATAGGTTGGTTTTCTGAAAGTGAAACAAACAGACCTTTATCAAGCAATGCAATTAAGGACATGGTTAATATAAGCTGATGAGTACTTATAATGATTAAACTCAAGTTTACTATTAAAACAAGATTCTGATAGTGATTTATTATTTTCCAGAGATATTTTTCTAAGAAGCAACCTCTGCTATAAAAATTACCTTTTCCTCCTTCCTACCAAATACTTCAGGTATTTTCTGTTTCTCTTTCTGTGCTTTCAGTTCATCCACATAGAGTAGTAATTTTTGGCACATCAAGCACATTAGATAATTATATGCCAGTTGAGAAACTCTCAGCTTCTTGTCACTAGTCTATAAAGCTCTCTGTAATGTAATACAGTATCACTGATATCTCAAGGAGATAACATGTTAAGTGTCTACTGGCTATATAATTTGAACCAAAAGTTAACAAAGAGAACTGATCTTTCGGTAAACATATAGTATATTTTTGTCATCTCTTCCTGATAGTGGTTTTGATAAGCAGATTTAGATGTGGTGTTATCCTCTGATTGCATTTGCAGTGTACTTGCAAGACAGGGAACTCCTTCATAATTCCTCAGACAGATGGTTGAGAGGAATTTCCCAAGTACTCGCAGATCAAAGATTGTTCCCTGTAAATGGTGATGATTACTGATATTGCAAATCCACCCAGACATTTTATTCTTCCTCATTCTAAAACCCCTTTCACTTCTCTCTGCCCAATGTGGATTCCCATTAGGTGGGAAGAACAATTTTAAGCAATCAAGAGTCAGTGTGATAACCTTAGATTGCTCATTAAGGACCAGATTGCGAATGAGGGGTAGATGACAGAGGTCTATGAAATCAGAGAGGCATGGAAATGGAGAGCAATTGTTCTCTGTCTCTTCCAAAACAAGAGCATGGGGACATCAAATGAAACATGGAGGAGACAGGTTCAAAACAAACAAAGGGAAATGATTCTTCATACAATGTATAATTAAGCAGTGGAACTCCTTGCCACAGGATGTTGTGGATGCTGTAAATTTACATGGGTTCAAAAAGGATTGGACAAGTTCATGAAAGAAAAATTCTTCAAGAGCTATTAAATACAAAGACATTACCTCTGGCTCCGGAAGACAGTGAAATGCAAATCTCAGGATGTTGGGAGAGTACTCTGAGGAAGTCTCACTTTGCTATTTTACTTTTCCCCAAGCATGTATTCATTGTTGGCCCCTGTCAGGAAGAGGTAGATGTGTTACATGAATCCTTATATAGCTGGTACAACTCTTTTTATGTCCTTATTTCATACAGCAGTTTTATTCAGGGAGCTGATCAAGTGATGGCCACTGATAGATACAACATTCACTTCTTAATGTTCTTTCTCTGATTTACAGCAGTAATCTGAAAATGGGTGTATTGTTAAATACTTTTATTTTGAGGCAGTTTAGCTTCCCGATTTTCTGCCTGGAAGATACAGAAAATTGAAGCTCGCTGGCTGGCTCTGAGAGAGGATGGTTCAGTGGCCTCTCAGAGGCATCTCTCCTCCTTGTGCTCCTGTTGATGATATGGGTAGGTTTGTGTAAAGAAGTGGGGTGCCTTTCTCAGCTCTTTACCTCTCTGGGCAAACGGGTTGTCCAGATACCAATGCCAGTCCTAAACAGTTAGTGATTCAGAAGTAGAAACACACATCATTTTGGATGCTTGGCTATGTGAAAACCGGCTGGGAAATCCCCCAAGCTTTTTATTCCTGTTACTTCTGGCACTTGGCAAGACTACCAGTGCCTCCTCAACTAGAAGTTTGCCTGGTAATGAGGCAAAGTGAAGAAGAGTCAAGGAAAAGTGCCTCCATCCTACAAAGCACTGCCTGGTGCTCTACCTGATAGCCCCTCCATTTGAACAAGCCTTGGAGGGAAAAACATCCCCTCTCACTCCTACCAAATCCTAGCGGCTGGGTTTAAGGAGAGTTAATGCAGGGAACAAGTCCTGTCCTGCACCAGAGTACTCCTGCATCTCTACAGGCTAAAAACCTTGTTAGCCAACCCCTTGGTCCCGCAGGCTTACCCGTTTTTGTGGACTAAATTAACACTTTGGTGGTAGGGAGTCAGAGATAGTTCAGAATTGTCTGGCTCAGTGATGTATACCCCCCTCCCATGGGATCTAACAGCTGAAGAGGAAAGCTTAGCTTCAGGCCCATTGCAGGTATCCCAAACTAGTCACCCCAAAAGCATGGAGGCACTCAAAAATGAAACTCTTCTCTGCAGGATTTAACCTGGGGTTTCAAAAGCCATTCCCCTCCCTTCCCAGCGCCCCTAAAAAGCCTTTTGGGCAAGGAAGGCAACTCTTCAGGCTCCACAGGTATTATTATTTGGAGGCTTGTTTTGTATTCAGAGTTGGCTGCTCCTTGGGTTCACCCAGGTATTTTAGTGCATGCATGCCTGTGTGTATATTGAATGTGCCTAATAGCTGCAGTAGGTGGAGAGGGAGGAAGCTGTGTTCCAAATGATGGGAACTCCTGGAGGGAGTTGTCTTGCCACTGGCATGCTGTCAGCATGCCAATAAATAAGAAAGTTTAGATGATCAGAGGCAGCTATCTAAACAAAATAGGGTGAAAACTCCCAGCCTGTGTGGCAATCAGGCATAGGAAACTCATGCAGTGGCCATCCAGCTTCTTCCCGTGGTTCAGGTCTGGTATTCTGTGAAACGTGAAAGAGCGAGGAAATATCCCTGTGCCCAAAAAAAGACCCTGTGGCTGTTGACCTTTCTGTCATTCCATTCCTGCTGCCAAACACCACTCGGAGGACTGTTAGTGGGAAACATGAAATGAGAGGTGATTCAAAGGCATGACAAGCTCTTTGCATGTAGGTTTGCCAGCACTGAAATTAACCACTGGGCAGCACTATCCCAATTCTGGAACAGAGAGGGTTGCTTCTTACAGCATTGCGAATCACTGACAAATTCATTGGTGCTCTAGTGCTCTGGGCACAAACCTAGATCTCGATGTCTGTGAGGAAATCAGCATCTAGAGGCAGGAAGATATAGAAGTCATTCAGTTATCTTCTCAGCAAAGCCTGCTCCAGGAAGAAAATCTCAATAGTTGACTGATTAAATGTATAGCTGGTCTAGGAATGACCTCAGTTCAAAACCTAGTATTCCTAATGGGCAGTGATGGAGCTGAACCTAGGTTTTTCACCTCTTGAGAAAATCGTAAAGCTAGAAATGCAGAGATTACTCTGGCCATCAGTAGCTTCTGTGCTCTACCTTTGGACAAAATGTCCAAACAAGACGGAATTGCTCTGTATTTTAACTTTTAATCCATTCAAATGTGAGACACAGATCCCTTCCAGTAAGACTGGGAAGATCTGAAAAATAGTCTCCAAGGTACCAAGTGAGTGTTTCAACTGGCTGTTGGGGACATGGTTCAGGGACTGACAAGTTGGGTGTGCAACCTGAATGAAAGACAGTATCTGCCTCTAGTCTGGAGTTGGGCACCTGGTTTCGTAAGAAGAAAAGAGCACAAAGCCTCACACCTGCCCTTGGCTTTTCTGCTATCAAACTGGGCTTTTACCCTGTGCTGCCACCTGATAGACCCTTTCAGAAGTACGTGGTGCTCCACGTATTGCATAAGCAGCTTACTTGCCTAAACTGGGCAACTCAATATCAACAAAGCTCCTAAGAATTAGAAGCTACTAAATTCAGTGCTGTGATATGCAAGTCCTTTGGTAGATGTGGATCTTTGATACCACACCAGTGACAGAAGATCGAGAATAAATCAGAATAGAAAATAATAGAATAGAATAGGAGCTTTAATCCTTATTCATTTGTATCCAGGATCTTTAATATCTGCAGCGTCTCCGAATCAGTTTAGTTTATTTAACACAACTCAGATACATTTGATCTGCTAAAGCTAGCAACCTTCTTGCTCCTCAGGCATGCTGCTTATTATCTTTTACAGATGAGAGCTCTGCCGTCTGTCTGTCTCTGTCCCTCCCTCCCCACAACTGACACTCAGCTCTTCCCAGGGACTACTTGAATCAAATGTGTGCAATATTTCCTCCTCTTAAGCATATTAAATATACCCAATGAAGTCCCATAAACACAGTCATAAGGCTTCTGTGTTCAGCTACTAACCCTCAAAGCTATGTGCCAATGACAGATGTTCTGTAAATAAACCAGGCTTCCCCGGTCACCTGATGATATTCACAGGCTCATCAAGAAGAAGCTGAGATTTATGTTCAGTAATGATTTTGCAACAACACAAACCACACAAAAAGCCCAGCAACAAACCCTACCTAAAGTATCTGCAGCTTCACCAGATTTCAACAAAAGCTGTTAAAACTCCTCAGTGATTTATGGGGGCGGGAAAACCAACTTGCATTGTATAATTAAAGACAACTTCACTTGGACATTCTGGATGTGTATTACCACAATCACCCTGTGTTTAGGAACATGACTATAGATTAAGTGACATACAGAGAAGGGCTACTTGGATGATCAGAGAGACAGTCTACTTCAAAACAGGAGACAAACGGATGGTCTAGTGGTCAAAGGAGAGAGTGTCCACATCCAGCTGACCCAGCTTTGCTGAGAACCAGAATAGAACTGACATTAATGGGGTCATAACATTTGCAGGACCCCAGATCATATTGCTGCAGTCCAACACACTATCATACCCAGGCATATCAGTTATTTTTCAGGCGTCTTTAGCATTACATCAATATAACATGTCTGAACATAGCTTGTTGACTTAAAAATGCACAGCAACAAAGGATTATAGGGGTAAGAAGTGTGTTGTATAAATGCATTGGGAAATAATCAAGGGAGAGTAAGAAAATCTCTCTGAGCTAATGGCCAGTGCTCTCACCAGAACCAATGGGATTTAATGGCTGTGACTACAACTAAATCAAGATCTATAGAACTTCAGTCATGTATGGGGAACAAAAGAACCAGCACGAGTCTTGAGATGATCAGGTGGTGAAAGGTATTAGTGTTCTGACTGCCTGTGACACTTTGTGAGCTAGAAAGTACTGCAACACACACAAGTGTGTTGTGTGTCCTATTTAGAACGGTAAGTGCTCCACCAGAATGGCATCTTTAGCTCACTGCATGACTTCAGAGCAGGGGTTGTCTGGGGGAACTTCTTTTCCATACTGAGGGATGTCAGGATTTTTTTTTTTTAACATAAACTATGGCTTTCTAGGATTTTTATTACCTGATTAGGAGATAACTATAATATTCCTGTAATCTTTTTATTTCTCCTCGAAAAGCTCCTTGATGCTAGGCAGTAAGGCTAACCAGAATTTTCTTGTTCCATGGAGTACATATTTGTGGAGAGGACAACGATCATTGGGAATACAAAGTCAATGAGGACAGACACTTTCCATGCTAGTGTTTTGCTCTCAGGCCCATGTCCAGTACCTCAGAACAAACTCAGCAAGATCTCCAGGGATTTGTTTTACTTGGCAACATCCTAGTTATTGGCTGCTGGCTCTGCCTAACCTGAAGATAAGTATCCCAGCAGAGAAGTTCCATCCATATAAGCATGACCAGCTTGCATCTGTCTTCACCTACCTCTTTCTGAGAACAGAGCTCAAGAGCTTTCATGCTTAGACTCTCTTGGACTCTGTGTTTCCCTGTTGTGCTAGTGGTGGGAAGGTCTGCCTGGACCTCAAGAGAGAAACTGTTAAAAGGACACTGTGCAGGGACTATCTGTATTGGGGGAATTTTTTGCTCACACATGCCCTGAAGAACAGGTTTCACCGCCAAGCAAAGGGGAATCAGGCTCTAATCCAGCTTCTGCCCAGCTGAATAAATGTGCTCAGGCTTAAATGATCTCCCAGTACAGGCGAGGGGTGGGGTTTTTTCCCTGCATGGATGATCAAGCATTTCAGATTACAGTTTGGGTAGCTTGTTTATATAAAGGAGACAAATCCTAAACTAATACTGAAAGTATTCTACCCCAAGAAACTCGAAATGTAACTTAACTCAGAAGCTGATGCCGGCTTTTACTTTTTAAAGGTTATTTTTACTGCTAAGTCTCAGATGTTCAGGTTTGCTGAGAAGAGTGAAAGTTTACTTCCTGTAGCAGTGAAAAGGCAGAAATAAGTTTGAGACATGGTGAAGTTTTTCATTAACAGAAAAAAGTTTAATAATGCAGAAATTTAAATACTGTTAAAAATCTACCAGAATGCTTTTTTTCTGACTTTTAAAATTACTATTTACACTACTGCAAAGCTGTGCTTTTTTACCACTACCCCCCATTGTTGAATCTGGGATACATCCTCATGTGAATGTCTGAGAGCCAGGAAGTAATACTGGTTAGAAATGATTACTGACTAGAAATGCATTATTTTATATTCATTATTCCCCAGAAAAAAGAAAAAACATATAAAACAAGAAGCATAAATAATGAGAACAAATAGCTTTCAAAAAATTAATTTGATCTTAAACAAAAATCTAACGTGACATCAACAAAAGAAAGACCCATTTCTTCAGCCACCCCCTTTGTAAAATTCTCAGTATTCACGAAAAGAGAAATTTTAACTGTCTGCATTTTAACCTGCCTCTTTAAGTGTGTACACAGTGTACACATTCTTTTTTTTCCCTAATGTTCAAAATTAAGCCCCTCTGTATGCCTTCCATGCTGAAGTTTATAACCTCAGCCTACACAAGTCCAGTGCAGAAAGATCTACAGCCTCCAGGCAGAGCGAGGAAGCTCTTTAAAGATGAATCATTTTCATAAATGAGTGCAGAGGGAGGTCAAGCCAGGGGACACAGAAGGTTACATGTGTGGCTGAGATAAGGCCTCATTCATCCACTTCTTACTGTCAGGTCTTGATGGGTGAACATTGCCTTGAGCTCCCATAAAACATGTTGTTTGCAGAAAACTTGCAGGTGGTTCATAAAAAAGTCCAAACTGTTACCAAGAAATTTATCTCTCAACTGCTGGATCTGTTTATAATAGAAGTGAAGGATCTCATAGAGAAATTAAGTATCAGAGACTGACTTATATTGGCTTGCCAGACTGAAAAACCCAACCCGCTTTCCAAATGCTGCACTAAAAATGTCAAAGCAATTGTATTGATGACATCTTGACAAGATACTATACAAGACTGTTAAAAATACAACAACAGCAAAAGAATGTTGCCTGTTTATGGAAAACTTGTCCCTGGGGAAGGGATGTGGGTATTTAAGAGACTTTTATGGAGGAAATTCATTCGGTTCTCACTGCAACATTTGTTTTTAGAGAGTGTCAATCTTTTATTATAGTGGTACCCATTCGAAAGCCAGTTTTTAAAAGGGCGTCATTGTTTCTCCCTGTGTTTCAAAGCAGATATTCAGATAAAGCTGGGTTTTGTTGGAGGAGAGAAGAGGTGAGGGTTGAACTGAATGCAGGAGGTATCCTATGGTGCACAGTTTGATGTTGTGGTGGACACTTACCCACTGAGGGCCAGATTTGAGACCTATTGAAATCAATGAAGCCTCTTTATTGACTTCACTAGACTGTTAGCTCCAAGGAACTGTGCAGCTGGTTTCACATAAACTACTCCAGAGCCATCAAATAGTGGAAGCTTTCAACAGGTACCAACATGAAAAGTGTTCACATTCATGATCAAAAGGCCCCATGTCTATTACATTACAGTTCCTCATACTCCTCTGTCTCCTCACACAAAATTACAAAGTTTCCTGCATTCTCCTCAATGCTTTCGTATTCATAGATTTTTACGGCCTGAAGGAGCCATTATGATAATCTGGTGTGACCTCCTGAAATCAATGTATCAATGGCATTGCACCAACATTATGGAGAACAGCATTTGGCCCCTAGACATCTTGCCATATAGAGACAACGCAGAATGAATTAGAATGGGATGGGGCATTCATTATGGATTATTTGCTTTGGGGGTTATACATCCAAGACTGGGTTTTTTTACTGTAGCCAAAAGAAGTTTCTCCATAAGTCATGTGTACCCATCTCAGTTGCTGTTGCTACAGTTCTTGGGCAGAACATGACAGGAGCCTGAAGTTTTAGTTAATGTTTTCTTAGATGTTTTGATTAAAAAATTAGTTATTCACTATGCACTCTCTTGGTCAGTTCTTTATTGCCAACTTCTCTGGCAAATTCTCTTCCCTTCAGCTATGTGCAATGCCCATGGGGTGTCACTATGCAACAGTAACAGCCCAACCACCACCAGCGGTGCCACTGGTAGCCGGGAGTGTGAAGCTCAGGTCTGGTGCCCCTTCCTCAAGACATTGCTCCAGCTGCTCTTGCACCACTCAGGGCTTCCCCATAGATGTCTGTAAAAACATCTCCACACACAAGGATCAGTACCTGGGTGTTGGGCTGTAATATCCCCATACTGCCCATTTCCAAGGGTGAATGTGGTCTCCTCTGACTCAGACCCCTTTAAAAACACAACCTCAACGTAAGTTGTCACATCACATCACAGAGACTCTGAAATTGGACTGGGGCAAGGTCATTTCAAGGAAATGGTTGTAGTGACAGTAAAATAAAGCCTTGTGCCATCAAGAGCCTGAGAATCCCAAGGCATATAATAAGCCTTGGTCCATCAGGTCCATCTTTCACCCCCAGGCTGATGTACATGGTTTTAACAGGAGTACATCCACTTCAACAAGCTACAGCAGCTTTCACTCTCAGAGAGTGTCAATGACAATCACAGGACCCTAAATATAACGTAACCGCTTCTTAATTAAGGGAAATTTAATGAGAATTGTTGGCAAATAAATATCAGGTGATTATAGGATGCCATCTCCCCACAGATTACCGAGTAATTGCATTTCTCTGACCCAAAAGGAATTTCCATGCAACTTGCAGTGAGACTTAGAAGACAGAGTTAATTAGGTCTTTATTTCCGTAACTTTTTAGTCTCTTTTTTTTCACTTCCAAGCATACAGAAATTATCAGAGGCTGAATCACCCCTCACATATTAAATCCCACTTAGAGAGATGATAACTTCTCTGGTTTCCCTCAGCTGCTCAGCTTCCTTCAGCTGCTGCCAAGCTTTTGTTATCTTCAGCTTTGAAACTCCAACAGGAGTAAGGAGAACTCCCTTCATCTGTCCAGAGATACTCCCCTGTAAGTATGGCCCTTCATAAGCTCTGAAAGAAGGACTGTACTATAAATACTGTTTCCCATCCCAAATCCACCATGTGGGAAGTGAAGTTTTGCTAAAAATATATTCTCTATATGTAACTAGAGTAAAACCCATCAGGGTTTTAAAGGTCCATCATCCCTCCTGATGCAACAGCATTGGTTAATATCGTTTTGATTATACAGCTTTCTATCATAAAAAGATCAAAACAGCTTGTTAAAATCAGGATGTTTCTTGGGAGCCAGTCAACAGTGATAATATTCTTGTTAGCAAGACTTAAAAAAAACTCCCAGATTAAATGGAATGTTTAGTTTGACCTTCTCTCTGTGCTTTCTTTGGACTTTTTTGTTTTATTTTATTTTGTTTTCCTTGGTTTGACTTTTAATATTAAAATTTTGCAACTATTCTTCATTAATTAGAATGAAGGTACACAGTAGTACAGGATGTTTTAGGTACTCTGTGATTTCTATGACAATGTGTAGGCATTACCAAGATAAAGAACTTTACAGTGGGATGGGAGGGTAAAGTGGCAAGGACTTCAAGAGGACTTCCAACCTGACCCACTGTTTTTATAAAACATCAAATATTTCTAGATCATTCTTGAGAGATATGCATCTAACCTGCTTTAAAAAAACTCGAGTGGTAATGATTCTACAGCACATCAAGGTTGTGTTGTTCCTATCCACAGTTAGTAGGATTTTTGTAATAACTAACCTAAAATTCTTCCTGTTGCAAATTAAGCTTATTTCTTCTTGTCCTGCTAGCAGTGGACACAGAGAACAATTGATCACTGTCCTTTTTTAACAAACGTATTATATGTTTGAAGACTCCTATCATGCCTCCCTTCCTTCGCTGCTTTTCTAGACTAAACAAACTCAATTCCTTCAACTTTTCATTATAGGTCATGTTTTCTTAAACTTCTCCTTCGTGTTACTCTCCTCTGGATGCTTTCCAAATGGTTTATTACTTTTTTTAAAGTGTGGTGGTCAGGACTACATACCTCAGGCCAGCTGAGTCCCCACCTGTGCCAAGTAGTTCAGGCTAATGACCTCCCTTTTGATAAGTGTGTTTCTCTTAAAACAGCTTAGACTTTCCATTCCATGAAATATCGGAACTTCTAATTACCAAAACAAATTTTGAAATGCCGGAATTCCCCACACAATGGGAATAATTTCTTCTGTCTGGCCCTGCTACATAAGAAAAAGATGCTCCTGAAATTGGAATATAGAGTGTTTAAGAGTACTGGAATACACAGAGTTGAAATATTAATCTTTCATACGCAGGGCTTTTTACCTGTAGACTCCATATTGTTTTAAGAATGATGTCTCTGTCCACAGTTTTCTGATGCAGAAAGCCAAGGAGGGAAAATGATAGCCCCTCAAGATGTGTATGATCCGGTGTGAATAGCATGGCTGCAAGGATGAGTTTCTGCTTTGTGTTATATGAAGTGGAAGAGTGTCCCCACTCTTCGTGTGGATCAGACCAAAAAAGGACCCACACATTCATCAGGTCACATCATGGGACATCCTCTTCCTTCAGGTACCCTGTCATGAAGATGACAGGTGCAGTCAGAGGAGTGAAGCAAACAGATGCTAAAACCAAATTTGGGAATCCCTAGTGACCCACCCAGCTTAAGATGCACATGTCCATATGCATTAGACTCTATATATTGACTTAGCAAGGAGGCTTTAAAGTCCAACAGTTTCTTCTACTATCAGAGGGAACTAATAACATAAAGAAGCAGCTTCTGTCCAAAATGCATTGTTCAAGTTAAAATCCATGCAAAACCAGTCTCCCCTTGGCTCTGAGCTCAGGTGAGACATGTGCTCACTCATTACCCTGAGATTTCGGAGGTTTCGATCCTGCCCCCAGCTCTGGGTTGACTGTTGGGTGATCCTGAATAAATCACTTCCCTCTGCCTCAATGCCCCGTCTGCCAAATTTAGTTACCATCACCTTTCCTCAGGTAGTCCTTCAGCCTGCCTTATAGAATAAAGAGGAGGTAGATACTCTTATTGTTATTTAGAAGGGAAAAACAGGAAAAAAAGCACTGAAAAAGTGACAGTAGACTTATTTTTGTGGATAATAGTGTCTCACTTGATGAAATGAAATCAAATGTGTCTGAGAGAGAATGGAAAAATATGGAACCTGACATTCAGGAATGCCCCTTTCTCTCCTGAAAGTCTGCAGTAAATGAGACTCTGACATGAGTATTTAAACGTGATAAAAATATCCATCTGGCTGGAAGGAATCCAGAATTTTCTGAAATACTTTTATTAATATCATTTCCTCTGCAATAGCCACAGGACTTGTTTCTCCATTAACACTTTGGGCTCAGAAACCTCCGGTGCCAGTCCCTGCTGGGCTATGTGGCTGGTAGCTCCATAGCAGACAATGGAGTTTTCCCAGTACATGTTAGTGAAGGAACTTGGTCTTTGCTGGAAATGTCGTTTGATGATGCCTTGAGGAAGATAGCCATTGTTTAGAATTAAAAAATCCACAGAAACCACTTGGATTGGTTAAAAGGGGACACCTTCCCCCCACCCCCCAAAAAAAGCAAACAAAAAAACAAAAAAAACACCCTACCCAACAACTTGTTGTATTATGAAAATGTTACAGGGGCTGTGAAGCAGAGAGCTCATAGTCAACCCATGACCCATAAGCCTACTGCTGCCTCAGAGTGGTGGTAAGGACAAATAAAGCACTCAGCAACATAATTCTCAACAATTCTTTCTAAATTTTCAAGGCCAGTGTCCCACTGAGGAGTATCTGCCCACAGCTCATCACTCCCTGCTGGGATGTGCCATCCAGATGCCTGGAGAGCTCTTCTGTGTTTCACTGGGGGACTTCAAAGGGAATTTCTTCAAGATTTTAAGAGAGGAGCCAAGAGCCTGGTTGCCTAATGTAACAATATGGGATTTCAGACTTAAACAGGACTCCACGTTGTTTTCACCCTTGGGCTTCAGTGCCCTGTCTAGGTTGGCAGAAAAGACCCATAACTGGTAGAAGGTCACGAGGTGCAGGCTATGAGCTCAGTCCCCATGCCACAGGTACTGTCTTGCCCATGGGACAGTCCAAGACTGGAGCTGAACTGGGAAACGGGCAGAGGGTGCGTGCTATATTATGACATTTCTAGATTCATACAACATATGAAAGACTTGTCTCTTAACACATGAACGGAGGCTTTGAGCAGTTTGGATCAGATTCTGATTTCTGTTTAACCTCCTCAAAAAATAATCGTACACAAAACTGGGCCTGAGTTCTGTTTATATTGGGCCTTGCATTTTAGGGTATTGTTGTCTCCATCACTCGCTCAGCAGTGATCAAAATGTATCTGTTCTTTCATAGTAGATTATTTAAAACTAAAGGGTCTTCTGTAAGAAGAGGCCAAGAAATATTTCATCACATACCTCAGAGGTTTTTTAACATGGTGTATTTAAAATCCAGTGAGGTCCAATCCTATATTCCCAAGGAAACACATTTTTTTCCTTGACTCCAAGGGACAAAGGGCTGGATATGGCGGGGAACATTGTCTCCAAGGATGAGGACAAGGCTGAGGTACTTAATGCCTTCTTTGCCTCAGTCTTTAATAGCCAGTCCAGGTATCCGCAGGGTATTCAGCCCCCTGAGCTGGAAGATGGGGATGGAGAGCACAATGTACTCCTCATAATCCAGGAGGAAGCAGTCAAGGACATGCTAAACCACCTGGACACCCACAAGTCTATAGGGCCTGATGGGATCCACCCAAGAGTACTGAGAGAGCTGCCAGAGGAGCTTGCCAAACCACTCTCCATGATTTTTCAGAAGTCCTGGTTAACAGGGGAGG
>NW_010512386.1:0-7671 GCF_000687285.1 Phaethon lepturus
CCCCCCTCCAAATCTAGTTTAAAGCCCTTTTATATTTTGCATCTCTGCAAATGAGAGAAAGGATTGTTTATAACTTACTGATGTTTTAATTACAAGGTTAGAAAACACAAGGCTTAAATAACTAAAATTTTCTGGGCCTAGTATGTCTGCAAATATTCAATTTTATTTCAAAAACCCTTTTGCAGAAATACTGAGCATATGTTAAATGTCCAGTTAAAAATAAATTAAAAGAGGGAAGTAATACTTAAAACACTGGCACTTTTATACAATACATTAAAGGGATGGATCCTAGAATCTTTAATATTGAAAGTATTATTATATATGTATATGTTCACATATATATGTGTATATATACAATTGTAGATAAATTCTTAACACATAGTATTCCATTATACCATTTACCATATGTCTAATAAGAGATTAAAGAATCTATTTCCCCTTTAACTGAGTGTTACAGGATGAAATTGGGCAGTAGGAAAAAATAATTGCAGAATTAACCTATAATAGTTTTATAAAGCTTTAATAAAACAGGAGGGATAATTACCCTGATATACTTTGCTCTATCATAGAATGTAATAATACAGAGTTGCCCAACTGTTAAACAATGTAGGCTCTTCAGAGAAGATGAGTATCCCTATGCAATGAAATTCTTCAGTGCTATTTTACTAGATTGTATAAATTGCTTCATAAATCAGGTTAGTAAATTATACTTGGTGTTTCTAAATAAGCCTTCATCACGGCAGGAGTTTAAATATCTTTGAAAATACTATGCAAAAATCTTGCTGTGAAGAGAACTACTGCCTAAATATATTTGTGAAGAAAAGCATCACTTATAGCTACAAGCAAAACAAGGTACTTCATCAATTATTTAATATATCATTTGCATATATAATTTGTAAAATAACCAGAAGAAAGCATCTATTAAAATATGTAAAACAAGATGTAATCTGATTGAATTATGGATGGTTAAAATGAATTGTTACCCAGCTAGGAAGCTGAAACTGCCATTAAATAATTTTCATATACAATTATAAAACATTACTGATTTTCCAAAGTGAGTGTTCATACTGTAGGTTAAATTAACATTGAATTGTGTTATTTTCAAAGTTAAAGACTTAAGAATAAGCAAGCTGCTTTTAGCAATTATGATTCTGTATAAATTAAGTATTCGTATGAAATTTAAATATAAACCATAATACTTTTATATAGCTTCATTAGCTTAATGCACAGCTCTGTTAAAAATATAGATGCGGGCAGTAAATAGGTTGACAAAATGAAGTCTCTCTAGATTAAAATAATGTATGTAAATTATGAAGGCATTCACAACTTGTGTCTGGGTAACTCCAGATTTCTGGAACATAAAAAACATTAAAACAATTTTAATCAAAGAAGGCAGTATGACATTGGTCTAGGCAGTGAAGGTGTGCTGCAGAACATAGATACCCTCACTGTCAAGTCCTTTGGAAGAGTCATAGACTTCCCACCTCCTGCAAGGAGATTTCTGCTTTCCACAGAGGCTAATATTGTGGTTTTAAAAGTTTAACACTAGCTGCATAGTTCATGCATGTTGAGTATGTATTCAGATCCTGTTTTTCGAAATCGAGGATGTGGGAGAATATATTCAGAATTTGATAGGAGATCTTGGACTATTTTCCTTCTTCAGAATTTGTTCTTCACATTGTGAAACACGTTGGAAAATAATTTCAGCTGTGATGGCATAGCATCTCACTGTCAGTTGTTAGCCTATTACACTGGAACATACCTATTCCTGCAGCTCTTCTGAGCAGAACTGTAAAGTGCCAGTGTCAGATATGTTTGGAACAGAGGAGTTTTGTTTAGGTGACAGCTAATTTATCAGCTTCAGACCAGATTGAGTCCACTACTCCTTCTTCACTTGGAAAAAGTGAAGTAAAAATTTATACACCACTTGAACAATATATCACTTTCCTCAATAATGTGCATTGAAGATCTTGAAATATTTCTGGAATGGGACAAAAAAAACCCAAGAAGCAACTAAAAGGGAAATAAATACACTGGGTTACATTTGGAAGGAAAACAGTAGGTGCTGATTTAGGGGGAAGGGATTATTCAATATGATGTGTCCTTCCACTGAAATTGATAGAACAGGTTATTCTTTAAAAAACAAAAAATCATTGCTTAACTGCAGAATTTTAAAAATATAAACAGAAAGAACAATCCAGAAAAATCCCAAAATATCTGGCTAAGTTTTCTTTTCTATGTCAGCATACTTGAAAAAGAAGGGTCTGTAACTGTGGTGCTCTGGCTTTATGTATGCTACTATCACACAAGCCGTCTGAACTCAGGTAAGAGTGACAAGATCACTTTGTCATGTATCAAACTAATGTGAGTTTTAATACACATGATGGCAATCAAAAATATTTAATTCTAAAAAGTTTTAATCTAACGGGAAATAATTATATCTCAAAGTCCATATCATTCTGCTAATGCAACCATTTGATTTCTGTCACCTCACTGTCACAGTATTTTCTGTTTCAGGCTCCTAACATGAAAGAAGTTCTCCTTACATAAGCAAAAGAGATCTGTGAAAAATGCATGCATAGTTTAATGTTTTTGAACTGAACTCTGATGCTCAATGTTTCTGCTAGAGGAGCTATAAAGTCAGTGAATTATCAAATTAACAAGAGCAGAACAGTATGGTTTTTCTAAGCAAACATTTTATGCAGCATATATTATTTTATTTAGGATGCTATTTTTTACTGCCATATCAGCTTTTCCATTATGTTTTTGGAGTCACATGGGAAGCCTGTTTCTTACTGAGAAGTTCTGTTTCTTTTCCAATTCTACCTGGCCTTGTTTTCAGAAGTCAGAATATGCATCTGCAGTACATAATAGCAGAGGCTAAAATAAACTCCTTTCTCATAAACGATGGGCATTTATGTTAAGATTAAAAGTATATCATGAAGCAACACCATCTGGTTGGATATTACTCCATGGTATCTAAGGAATAGATGAAAAATTGAATCCACATTTTAGCGTATGAAAATTAGAAAGCCCCTAAGCATGCAAAATATCATTTTTCTGTTCTTTGTTGTTTTTCAGTTAAATTAATTTCTGGTCTAGTCCTGAAGCAGAAGTGTTAATGTGTAAGATGGGCTTTCTCATGACAGAGGATGAGACTTTTTGCAGAGGCAGAGCTTGTATCCCATATCACTGTTATAAAAACAAAATATGCCCTGAATTTCAATCAGATTTGCTATAAAATATTTTTTCTGTTTTTCAGTGTTTCAGTTCTTATTCTCCCATTGCTCTTTGTCTTATTGTATATATTGCATCTTAATTTTTTTCAGAGCAGGCCATATGGTGCTGTTTCAAATTTATGACCAATACAGTTTTGCTAACACACCAGAGTAGTGGTTATTGCTGAGCAGTGCTTACACAGTGTCCAGGCTTTTTCTTTTTCTCATTCTGCCTCCCACAGCGAGTGGGCTGGAGGTGGGCAAGAGTTTGGGAGGGGACACAGCTGGAACAACAGACCCAGATTGACCGAAGGGGTGTTCTGTGCCATATAACATCAGGTTTGGCAATGAAAACTGTGGGTAGTCTTTCCATTGCTAGGAGGTTGGATGAGCATTGGTCTGCTCGGGGAGAGGTAGTGAGTGATACCTTTGCATCACTTGTTTTTTTTTTTTTCCCCTCTTTTTTTCCCTTTCACCTGTTAAACTGTCTTTTTCTCAACCCACAAGTTTTTTACTCATTTTTGCTCTTCCAGTACTCTCCCCTATGTCACTGGGGAGGGGATGAAGTGAATGAGGGTCAGGTGAGTGCTTAGTTGTTGACAGGGGCCAACCCACCACAGTGTAGAAACATTTCACTAACCATAACCTAATTCCTTTACCAAATTAGTCTCTTCCAAATCTTTTTGCTCCTTCCTGGCTGTAACCCCACTGACATGTCATATTTTTCCCCCTTTATGTCTTCACACAATCATTTCTCAATCCCAGACTCTGCCCAGAGAGCTTTAGTCTCCATCTATCTCCTTATTCCTTCATTCCTCCCATCTGCCAGTCTCTCTTCTTCCCCCATTTCTCTCTCTGCAAAGACTGCATATTTTCTTGGGTGGTTTTCGTTAGAATATATCAAAAGTAAAGAGGTGTGAACTAACAGTGTATCAGCACAAGATAGTTTAATGCAGTCAGCGGTCTAGGAAGTTCCCGGAATTTCCAAAGATCCCCAGTGGTAGTTCCTACAGTCCCTATGGGCTGTCCACTTGGGCTGGCTCCTTCCAGTTTTTATTTTAAACTACTCAGCAATCAAGCAAAGGGCACCACTTGGGTCCTAATGTCCTCAAAGGAGGAAAAGCTTGCCTCACGCTCTTCTGGATATGATATATAAAGCGTTGATGGCACATGAGCTCAACTTCAGACATTCTGTGATATTATCCCTACTTGAGGAGCATATGATCTCTGTTGTATGTGACACAGGTGTGACTTGTGAGTTATCTACATTCTTGCTAAGCTATTGACTTTGTCAGGCTAGGCACAATTAATAACAAAGTCAACAGAGAATAGAAATTAAATTTTAAAAAAAGGAAAAATGTAATCAATGTATTTATTTCAAAGTTTAACAGGCAAACTAGTATTTACATTACTTCCCCATTTACTGGTAAAAATAAAAGCTTTCATATGGGTATAATATTCACATACATCTATACAAGCTTTTCTACAAGGTCTTAAAAACCTTCTTTCTCCCTAGTATATGAGTCATTTAGGTTGTTTCAGTCAGAGTGTCAGTGTAAGAGAGCATGGCAGACTTTGTTTTGGCTTCTTTGCTGCTTATTCCTCTAGCTTCATTTCATTGGTGCAAACTCTTCGGTAGGCTCTTTGGTAGATACGTTGTTTTAACAAACACCCATTTTGTTGGCAAAAGTTGCCCACAGCCCTGCAGTTCAGTTTAGTTGAGTTTTTCCCCTTCAAGTTTTTGCTACCTCCTGCTGACTCAATATGGGATAAACACTGACAAGCTTTCTGAACAGTACATTTATCTGGAAATAACAGAGGGTATAGATAAGACAGAAAGTGTCTCTTGGTAAAGAAATTAATGTGGTAAAAATGAAAAAACAGGAAAATTGATGATAAATCAGAATAAGGCCGACAAGACCTTTTGGATGAAAGTTAGAGAAAAAAGAGATGTTAACAGGACGTGACACAGTTTGTTCTAACAGCAAGCTTATTAACACTTCAGGCTTAAAATGCTCTTCTCTACCAACTAATAAGAAGAGCCCATCTGCTACACACCAGGTAACTAAAGCTCATAAGGAAAAATGTTTGGCAAAAGGAGAAGAGAGAAATCTGTCCAGTTAGCTAGAACTGGATTATGCTATTGGAATTCTCCGGTACTATAGCAGCTATTTTGCATTCCATATTAAATATTATATATATTAAATAGAAGTACACCAGTCCTACTGATCTACTTGAATCCCTGTTGTTTAGCGCATTTCTGAAGTGTCTAACCTGATCTAACAATAAAGGTTTTAATCCTCTTTCTTTTTACACACTTTAAATGCCAAATGATAACAGCATGATAATTATAGGTGTATTGGAGAGGCATAGTGGCTTCCTCTCACAAAAAGTAAGAACGTCATCTCAACAAGTAACATGTTATTAATGCCATATACTTTTAAAACAATTTTATACTCCTTTCTCACCAATATATTTACATTACATTAAAATAATGGTTCTGGTAAAAATCAATACCTAGTCCTAATTTTTCATGTTGTTGGTAATGTGTTCTCCATGTCTGTTAGTAGTCCTGGATAATGGTATAGATAGACTGCATTTAAGGGGTCAACAGAGTTACAACTTATATTTTCTCTTTTGTTTTTCATTTCTTGTATAGACAGAATGATAAGTTTGTTAAGGTAGTTGTGTATTATTATGCAATTTAAACTGTATGTTAAGCTGTCACACATTATCTTGCTCTCCCTTAACAATCTGATAAAACCTTTATATTTCTCTTGTCTGTACAGTAGAGCCTATTGGCACATTCACTCTTGCTGAAAGCTCTTTAACTGATAAAAGCTCAGCTAGAACCCATGGATGTTGCATGAGACCCACCTGCCTTCTACTCCCCCTTGCAAATAATGTTGCTGTGATAATGTGTTCCCCTGGATTAGCAGAGTAGCAGGATTAGCCTTAATGCTGGTAGAATGTCATTAAGTTTCTATAAACAGTAATAGACAGAGAACTCAAAGATAATTAGAGTTGTTAATATTTGAAAGCTGTACAAATGGCAATATGCATAGGTTTAGCAATATGAATGCCTCTTGTCCTGGTTTCAGATGAGGTAGAGTTAATTTTCTTCACAGAAGCTAGTGTAAGGCTATGTTTTGGATTTGGGATGAAAAAATGTTGATAACGTACTGATGTTTTCAGTTGTTGCTAGGTAGTCAAGGACTGTCCAGCTTCTCATGCTGGCCTGCTAGTGAAAAGTCTGGGGGTACACAGGAAACTGGGAGGGGACACAGTCAGGACAGCTGACACAGGCTGGCCAAAGGGATATTCTATACCATATGACATCATGCTTAGTATATAAGCTGGGGTGAAGAAGAAGGAAGAGGTGGGGGGACGTTCAGAATTACGAGGTCTGTCTTCCCAAGAAGCCATTACGCATGATGCAGCCCTGCTTCCCTGGAGATGGCTCAACACCTACCTGCCTGTGGGGAGTGGTGAATGGATTCCTTGCTTTGCTTTGCTTGTGTGCGCGGCTTTTGCTTTACCTACGAAACTGTCTTTATCTCAACACATGAGTTTTCTCACCCCTTATTCCGTACCATTTACATCATGCTGAGGGACCACATTATCCAATATAACCTCATTAACCAACCCCCCCCTTCCCATCCTTTGATACAATACACACATATTTTTCCCTTCTAATTTCCCATAATTCTAAAATTATGGTTGGTTAAATCATTATTTCTAAGGCTTTAATTTTGAAAATTAAACAAAAATTCAGTCTAAAGCAGAAATCCATAAATTCATTTTTGAAAATTACAAAGCGAAAGAAAGAGAGGCTTAGGCTGGACAGTGTTGAGTAACCCTATCTGTAACATTGCAATTAGCTGCACTTTGAATGGTATTTTTCAAATAATTATAAATTAAACATATTTCATTTAGATATATATTTTAGAAATTCATTATTAAAGGTTATTAATTGTGGTTTAAAAAAAAAAAGGAAAAGAGACCCTTCTCAGATTAGATTTCACAGTGCTTTAACTGGGGAAAACTGTCATAAAATCTTAACTGTAAAGACTTGAATGGCTGTATAGATATTTAGAATTCCTCACAGACTAAGGGCTGCACACCATTACTTGTAACTGCTTAGCTGAGGAAAATTAACAACTTTACTTCCAAAAGAAACAGGGATTTTGAGACCTCGTGAAACATTATGCATGCAATACCAGTACAAAATATGTGCCCCTTGCTTCTCATAGTTTATACCCTCGGTATCACAAAGCAGAGAAGAGCAGGCTCAGACCTTCAGTACAGTGTCAGTTGCATCAAAGATTCACAGCGTGCTTGCAACAGGTAGAAATGATAAAGAAAATAGACTGACAGCAATAAGTCTTTTCTTAAATGTATGTGTCTGCATTCTTCACAAGGTAGAGCACTCCTGCTGAAACAGATGGCAATA
>NW_010512386.1:7699-37629 GCF_000687285.1 Phaethon lepturus
AGAGAAGAAAAAAATTAATTGGGAGGCTAAGACTAAAAACCAATACTGTGGTTCACATGCTTATTTTTTGATAGTTCCTTAGCAAAGTCTCTGTTCGTTGTTCTCTTGGAACAGAAAAATGTTGACAAAATTTGTCATGTTGTATGTAGCAAAAGCCACACACACAAGCAAAGCAAAACAAGGAACTCATTCACTACTCCCCATGGGCAGGCAGGTCAATACAAACACCATAACTCTGAACATCCCCCCCTCCTCCTTCTTTGTCACAGCTTTATATACCAAGCAAGGCATCATATGGTATGGAATATCCCTTTGCCCAGTTGCGGGCAGCTGTCCTGACTGTGTCCCCTCCCTGCTTCCCGTGCACGCCCAGCCTTCTCACTGACAGGCCAGCATGCTGGTCTGTCCTTGACTACTTAGCAACAGCTCAAAACATCAGCACGTTATCAACATTTTCTCATCCCAAATCCAAAACACAGCCTCACATTAGCTTCTGTGAAGAAAATAAACTGTACCTCAGATAAAACCAGGACACAGAGCTATAAAGTTTTTGGGTCAAAACTCACATCCATCTGACTTGGAGCGCTGGCATCATGGTACATATCTCAGCAAAAGACTTTGCACAGTACTTTATCCAGTAATAAATCAAATTATAAGCACTTTATAATACTAGGCAGCAAAATTCTGGGAAATTTTTTTTTTTCTTTGAAATGAACCTATACAAAGTTATTATGGTCAGTTTGACTTGGAGATGTCTCTGGTATAATCCCAATATAGCTATTCATGAGACATAACATTAATTTCTGTGCTTGTAATTCATCCATTTTCATGTTTTTAAACCGATTGCATATTTTGTCATGTATATGCATCAAAACAAACCCTAAATCTAAACCTAGAAGAATCAAAGTTAGTTCAAATTTTCCTCACAGTAGCTGACTTAAAATTTCTTTTGTCAGAATTCTTCATTCTGTTAAAGTGCTCACGCAGGGAGCACAACAATATAAATACATAAATTTATAATGGTTACACAATACATTTTTCAACATCCTCTTGGGATAACCCTGTTATCTTGTTCTGTGTGCTAAAATCCAGTGACAAATATTGGTGGGAAACACAAGTTAATTCTTTGTCCTGATCAAAGATGACTCATATATAACCCCTGTAAACAGCTCTGGTGTGCCCTCCAGGTCATAACACTGCTTTTCAGGGTGAAGATTAAGCTCTTTAACGAACAACTACAATACAACATAAACCTTTTTCAATGCCTGAAAAATAGAAACTGTTTTTAAATCTTGCTTATGTGATAAGAGTACATTTCTTGACAAAGATAACTGAAACTTAATGTTTTTTTTTCCTGCACTTTCTGAACAAGCATAACATGAAATGCATCCAGAGGTTAATTATGAGTTGCTTTGTATTTCTTCCTGGCTGTAACCTTGTAAAGACATTCTAATAGAGTTGCAAGAATATGACACATTTAATTTCATCACATGGATTACTTCAAACAAACTGTTTTGAAGGAGAGGTATGTTTTTCTGTTGAAGTTTGAAATTATTTACTTTTTTGGTGGCCTATAAATATTTTTCCCTTGGTCTCATCTCATGCAAAGCCTCACAGGAAAGTGATAAAAAATACCATTACTAAGATCTGGGGTCTTTTGCTGTAGGATTTAATTTCTTTCTTGGGACAATATTTTCTGGGGTTTGTCTGCTTGGTTGTTTTCCTTTTTCTGATTCTGTTATCAGGCTCAGGAAAGATTTTATTTTGCATCTCCCTCCCCTCTTCTGTGCATGTATGACTTTGGGAGCAGTGTTCATGCTTCAGTTTTTTGTATCTGTAGTGGACGTGGAATAATTCCTCAACGTACCATCTGAGACATCTCTTTTCCACAGTAGTCTCTCATATTCTATTTCTTTTCCAGCATAATCTAAGCTGAAAAGGGAAAAGCTTTCGTTGTAAAATTAAGTATATGAACTCTACTAGCTTGAATAGTAGCTATTCATCTTACTATAACCATTCAAAATACTCAGTCAGGAAGTCCTCATAACTGTTCGAGATTCTTGGGCTTCTCTTCCTATATTTTGGATATCCTCCACATAGCTTTCAGATATTTTTGTACTTAGAAGTCATCCAGTACATTGGTTCCTAGATTCTTAAACCGTCTCTTTCAAGATACACTCAAAAGTCATTGCCTTTAACTTTCTCTTATTCTCTCTTTCTTCTGGTTTTGACATGTGAAGGTAATGTACTGCCTTTGAAGCAGCAGTCTTAGTTTTGTGATGATAAAAATAAGTAATCCTAGGTGAATAACTTGTTCTTCTTCAAACCATTCATGTAGATGACAAAATATTACTTTTTTTTAAGTCTTTCTGTATAGCTTGCAATTCATATGTTCCTTGATGTGTTGTTTTTTGCTTTTTTTTTCTCTTTTTGTCACTTCTGTCGTGTGTGACCTTGCTCTGGGTTATTAATATGTATTATATTCATCAACGTTCATATTTGGTTCAAGAAAGTGTCCTTCAAACCCTAGGATACTCATAAAGGTGATGGTCACTCAGAGGTTGGCATCTTGGTTGAGTAGGCATCCTGGTCTACTTGTGCCAGAGCTACCTGGCTATGGTTAAATAGTATGAGATGAGATACTCTCTTGTTTCATGTTGACTGGCCTCACTGCTTTAGCCTCTTAGTAATGACATATGAGAAGATGTTTCATCTATTCCTATGGTCTCTTTTATCTCTGAATTCTGTTCAAGCCAATATGGATTATACAGTTTAATTTTGTTATAGTCCTGTGCATCAGCCCTAAACAATTCCTTAGTCCCTCAGAAAAGTAGGTGAAAATGTGAAATTAAAAATATGGCTTGTTATTTTTATAAGTTTTAAATTTCTGCTGTTATGTCTTTTTTAGCTTTTCAGTATTTCCCTTTTGCCTATGCCAAAACAGTGAAGGCTTGCTGCTCTGCAAGGGAAGCGGGACAAGAGGAGGTCATGATAATAAGGCAGGTGTAAGCAATGACTAGACTGAAAAGGAGACAGGGTGTGGGATGGCAAGTCCATATCAGGATCAGTGCTAGGGCCAGTGGTCAGGATCAGGGACAGTCCAGCCATCACCCAACAAGGCTGCAGTGCAGAGGCAAATTTGAGGCCAAGCCAAGGAAGCCAAGCCAGGGAGGTGCAAGCCACTAGGGAGGTCCAAGCCAGAGCATGGGCACAGCTGTTGCACAGCTGGAATGTAGTCAGAGGGGGCCAGTGGTGCAGCCACAGCTTAACAGCACTTCCTGAGGAAGAAGGGGCAGCCCTCACTTCTACCTTTTTTCACAAATGCTCTTCCCAGCAGAAGACCCGGGCTTGGATTCTGGCAGCTCAATTCTAACTTAGCCAGCCAAGCTCCTAGAAGGGCGATGCACTTGTGGCGATCTAGGGGTCATGGAATTTTGCCTCACCTACCTTAGCTTTGTGAAATTTTGTGAATGGCCAGACATTATGCTTGGCTTAGCATAAATGAGCCTGTAACAGCATGCAGCTATACTTCAGTTGTTCATTTAGTATTTCTGCCTTTTCCACTTTTGCTTTCTTGTATGCAGAAAGACATTTATGTAGAGTTCTTTTTTTGTTTTTTAGTGTTTCTTTTCTTCCAAGAATCTTCTCACATCCCTTGGGAAGCCATTGCTTAATAAATTCAAAGTATGAGGAAGTTAAGGAAAAATCCTCTTCAGTAGCTATTAGAAAAGTAGAACAAAAACAGTGTGCTGCATAAAAAGTCAGGGTTTAAAACAGCATTTTATGAGTTTCAAAGAATGATAGTTGTACATGCCAAATGGAATCTTCTAATATTTTTATGCCTTCTGTTTGATTAAGGAATGAAGATTGGTTGAACAGAGTTATCAAAAAGTCATGAAGAAACACTTTATAACTTTATCTTAATTTACTAAAGGCTTATACAGCTGCAAAGTACTATTTGCCCAACAATGATAGGACAAATCATTCTTTTTGTCTTTTTTCCCCAGTAGGTTAATTTAGAGATTTCTCTAGGTGTTTCTCAAAATGAAAATTATGTTCTTTAACAAGAATGTTAAATTTCATTAGTTTTCAAGCTGCAAAATATCAAATTAAAGAGACAGTGAGTTTTAATGGAATTTCTCCTCTGGATAAGGTACCTTCTTTTATTCCTGTCAAATGTTAGGCCTAGGTGATACCTTCACAAGTCAGAAAAATGCAAGAATGGGTCTACTGTAGTAAAAGACAGTTGTCATACCTGATAAAAACATTTGAAACATACAGAGCTCTGAAGAGAAGGTTCTATTTTGTTGTGCTCTCTCTATGTATACACATGTAATATAACATGTAATTATCAATTATATTGATAATAAGTGTTATTTTAATGATATATAATATATTGTAGCATGTATAGTATCGTTTATACAGTATGTACGTTATGAAATTATAAAATATTGTTATTTGTTCAAATCAGTCTATATTCAACCATATGTTGATTTACAGCTTGTGTTCTCTGCATCAATTTTAATATAGGCCATAATATAGCACCTGTAATTCAGATTTTAGGATGCACTGTCATTGAAAAGTGATGCTGGAAATCTAGCACAGTCAAGCTATTTTATTGAAAGGCAAGTTGTGGGAATATCTCTACACTTTGATACGTTATCTCTTAACTGTGTTCAGTCATGGAAAATGGTGAATTTATTTTAATTGAAAAATGGTTTTCCTCCTTCTGGAATCATGAAAAGTTTTGATCTATGTGAAGTGTGGGTGATATTGAAAAAAGAGCATTCCTTGGTGCAAATCACCTCCTCCTATCATGAGTATGTGTAGGGATTTCTTTGACAGCCAATGAATTAATAGGGTAAATAATCTACCATTTCCTGATAATACAAAGACATCTCCTGTATTTTTCATCCTCCTGCATTTTATTTCTGGGTTTTTTTTGATCCTGCATCTGATGTTAGTCAACAGTATTTCTCCTTTACTTTTGACTACAACATTTTATTACAGAAAAATGTGTAACTGTGCTATAATTTCAAAATGACATCAAATCAGAGTGCTCGGTGGGAGGTGTAGTGCATTTCTATGGAGCAGAACTGTTTCTGTTGTATATTTGCAATTAATGAAGAGAAACCAAAATAAAATGAGACCAGTGTGGGTAATAAAATCTCTCCTACCTGTGTACTAACTCACTAACATTGCTGTTATAAAAGATGTGTTCTGTAGGTGCTGAATTAAAAAGGAGACAATTGTGAAACTGAGTATCGTTGTATAACATTGAGTGAAGATCACAATGTTCTCCCTTTTCATGGTCAGTGATACTTCCAACTAAAGCTAATGATGTGAGCCTGTGAGAAACAGCAGCAATACTTTTTAATCCAAAGCAGTAAGGTCAAAATAGCAGAGAAAAAGTATTCTCAAATTATGAGCTCTTAGAATAATTTGCTGCTGTCTTTGGTGACCCAGTTTTAAGCCTTCTTGAAAAGTGCATGCCAAAACAGGGGATCTTTCATCTTTGAATGAAGGACTGGGATATTTTCCCACCTGATGTTGGTTTTGGTTATGTTTTGAAGCTAGGAATCAGAGGTATGGTTTTACCACTTTTTGCTTTCTTAATAAGTAGATGCTGCCAGTATGTAAACTACTTAGGTACTATGTTCCTTAATGAGATGATAGCTAACATGGGACAGAATGTGTTCGCTTCCTCTTTTCCTTTTGCCTAGGTTATTGACACAAAATAAGATAATAAGTTCAGATATTTTTTTGCCTAATTTCTCAGAAACCAGGGAACAAATAATCTTAACACCATTCTGCTGAAGGGTGATAATTTCTGATATCAAAGTAACAGTCAGTTTAGATAATGTTTTGCTTTTAAGGTTGATTGTTCTAGTTATATAAATTGTATTAACATAATTAAAGTAATATTTTAGAAATTAGCCCTATTTTTGGTCAGATTCAAGCAAAATTCAAATTGTCCCCTTTTAAGTACATTGCCCATTACGAAGAAATGAAACTTGAATTCATGGAGGCTTTATTTCAACTTACTTTATTTGTAGCACAGGGTGAAGAATAGATACATTTTAAATACTGTAAAGGTAAGCGTGTCAAAAAGTTATGCTGATTTAGAGTAAAACTGGATATATTAAATGTATTATTAACAACTGATATTTTAATTCAACAAGTGCTTATTCAGGTCAATATGTAACTAAGAGTCTATTATAAATCCAGAACAACAAATAACAGTAGGAAAAAAATCAGAAGGAAGAATAGCAAATATATCTTAAATTATCAATTAAAAGATAGCTAATCCCTCAGCACACTCTCCTTACATCCCACTTGCCATTTATTTGCTGGTTATCTAGATGAAAATCCCATGCTAAATCCTTTTTTCTGAGAGATGTAAAACGTCATCAGATTATAGTATACCACAGACAGCAATTATAGTTTTGATACATATAACTCCATGGGCTTACAAATTTTAGAAACTTTGGATCATCCTCAAGAAAGCTCCTGTTCACAGAGAAAGCTCAGTAATCTCTAAAAGCTGAAATCTAAACTCACCCAGCTAATTCTGAAACTGGAGGCAGATTAGTCACTGTCCCGGGTTATAAACTTGAGCTGAATATCCTTTCTTGGATTAGTTTGGATCCAGGACGATGCTCACAGAGCCATACTGGTTTCAGGATTTGAATTATTATTTGAAGATTATTTTCTGTGCCAAGCACAGTGCTATGTAAGATCCCTCTGAAACTGCTTTGGATTACTACACAATACAGAACTGCAAGCTGTAGATATGCTGTAAGCAACCAGACAAAGAAAAATATCTAACTTTTATAAGCATCCTTAATGACTTTCCAAATTAGATATTACTTAACATTTTTTCTATTATTCTGTGCATGGAGGTTTTCGTTATGTACCCCTAGATTACAGTAACGCTAAGCATGTGTTCTCTTGCGTTTTGTCATAAAGTGTGAGAAATAAAATCTTGAATGTAGAGAATAGTAGATGCACATCACATTAGTAGTGATTGTTCAGAAAAAAAAAAAGGAACAGAGAAAAGTTGAATAAAAAGGATCATCACATTTCTATTCAATCTTTTATGAGCTACCAAAATTATTTATGATTCATAATATTTATCAAGTTGCTGAATTTTTACAAACTCTGCAAGAACAAAACTGTCAGACTTGCTTAGTCTGGGCTTGTCTTGACCTGCCTGGAGCTTGGTTTTAGCTTTTTTAGCTGCAACAGCTGTGGTCAACTGACCAGGTAACTATTGCCTAAATTTTTTGCTTTCATTTTGCTTTGCAGGACTCCATCATGTATGATTGTTTTACTATTTTTTATGTTCTTTTACTTAACCTGTAATAATAATAGACAGTGGAAGAATAAGACTGACACATAACACAAGGGAGAAAGGGAAGACACTGGGAAACGTGTATAACAATTTTAACTGCATTATTATTGAGATTTTTCCTGTAATAGTATTCTCGTTTGGTTTGTTGTGGTTTTTTTTAAAATCTGTGCTAAAATTAGAATATTAATATTTCATATAGACTAACAATAAATTGTTGATTTTGCATATAAAGTGTGTTTCTTCGGTCCATATGAACTGCAGAAATTGCAGTGCAACCAAGGCCTTAGTTTAATGTAAGAAGACATCTAAATCCTTAGAGATGTCCATTCATACTTATTTCTGTTGACCACTTTAATTAGTTCTACACTTTAAATTCCTTGTATCCATGACTTGCTTGGCCAACAGCTATTCAGTTTGGTGGGGATGCCTCAGTGCCTCTAGGCTTCAACACTCCTAGGCTGAAAATAATACTACCACTAAGAATAACCCAGTCAAAGCCATGGGTGATGTTGAACTATGTGCACATTTACTGTCAAAAATATCTCTTTCATATCTTACTAAGAAAAAGCAGCAGTTAGGCCTGCCAATATGAACTCATACATAGTTGGCCAAAGAAATTAAACATTTCTCCTTTCTTATTAGAGAGTTTAAAAACACCAAGTACAAGTGGTTTGATATCCCATTTAGTACCTACATACAAAAAAAGGTGTTTAAATACTTTTAGAATTGTGAAATCCCAATCTCAAAAGCTATGAAACGCCAAGGTAAATATTACACACAAAGCCTTAATTTCTGTTTTCCGTAGGTATAAGTTATTGATAAATTTAGTTATTTTCCTCACATAAATCATCAACAAGGAAATAGAAATAGACTGTTACCTTTTCTGTGAATCCATTTGGAGAGAAACAAACTCTTTTTGACTTTTCCACTGATTTATACAGTCAAAGGGAAATACTGTTTATTTGCTTCCTAAATTTTGAAGGTGAAGTTTAAAATGTAGCTACTGTGTAGTAAGCTCCCAGTTTTGTAAACTGGCCATATGTATTCTAGTTATACTTTTTTTGGGCCCCACTTATTATAGAGTCAGGACAGCACAGCAAAAATGAATTAAAACTGCACATATCCGCCTCAACTCTGTGCCTGGGAAGATCATGGAATAGATCCTCCTAGAAGCTATACTACAGCACATGGAGGGCACGGAGGTGATTAGAGAGAGCCAGCATGGCTTCACCAAGAGCAAGCCCTGCCTGACCAACCTCATGGCCTTCTATGATGGAGTGACGACATCAGTGGAAAAGGGAAGAGCTACGGATGACATCTGTTTGGATTTGTGTAAGGCCTTTGCCACAGTCCCCCACAACATCCTTCCATCTAAATTGGAGAGAGATGGATTTGCTGGGTGGACTGTTGGGTGGAAGAGGGATTGGTTGCGTGGTCACATCCAGAGGGTCGTGGTCAATGGCTCAATGTCCAGATGGAGATCGGTGATGAGTGATGTCCCTCAGGGGTCCATACTGGAACCGGTACTCTTTAGTATCTTCATCAATGACATAGACAGTGGGAGCAAGTACACCCTCAGCAAGTTTGCAGTTGACACCAAGGTCAGTGGTGTGGTTGACACACCTGAGGGACAGGATGCCATCCAGAGGGACCTGGAGAAGCTCAAGGAATGGGCCCACGTGCACCTCAGGACGTTCAACAAAGCCAAGTGCAGGGTCCTGCACCCAGGTCAGGGCAACCCCTCATATCAGTCCAGGCTGGGGGATGAAGGGATTGACAGCAGCCCTGCCGAGAAGGACTTGGGGGTATTGGTGGATGAAAAGATTGACATGAGCCAGCAAATTGTGCTTACTGCCCAGCAGGCCAACTGTATCCTGGGCTGCATCAAAATCAGCATGGCCAGTAAGTTGAGGGAGGTGATTCTGCCCCTGTATTCCACTCTAGTGAAACCCCACCTGGAGTCCTGTGTCCAGCTTTGGAGCCCTCAGCACAGGAAAGACATGGACCTATTGAGGCAGGTCCAGAGGAGGGCCAGAAAGATGGTCAGATGGTCCTCCTCTGAGGACAGGCTGAGACAGTTGGGGCAGGTCCAGAGGAGGGCCAGAAAGATGGTCAGATGGTCCTCCTCTGAGGACAGGCTGAGACAGTTGGAGTTGTTCAGCCTGGAGAAGAGAAGGCTCCAGGAAGACCTTATTGCAGCCTTCCAGTACTTAAAGGGGTCTTTAAGTACCAAAGAAAGATGGGGACAGACTTTTTAACAGGGCCTGTAGTGATAGCACAAGGGGTAATGTTTTTAAACTAAAAGAGGGTAGATTTCAACTAGATCTAAGGAAAAAATGTTTCACCATGAGGGTGGTGAAACACTGGCACAGGTTGCTCAGAGAGGTGGTAGATGCCCCATCCCTGGAAACATTCCAGGTCAGGTTGGACGGGGCTCTGAGCAACCTGATCTAGTTGAAGATGTCCCTGCTTATTGCAGGGGTGTTGGACTAGATGACCTTTAGAAGTCCCTTCCAACCCAAACCATTCTATGATTCTATGATATTAAAAATGTTAGGTTGGTTGTTTGGGCTTTTAACAATTCTTCCACACAGTTTTGTGAACTTCATTAATAATACCTTGCCATTTTAGATTAGAAGCTTGAAGCTTTAATCATTAATAAGGATAACAACTTGTTCAGATATGCTAAAAGCATTGATTGAATCAGATGCATCTTCTTCTTGCTTCTAGCTTACCATGCCACTCCTTGAGACAGGACAAGTGAGTGTTTTATTCTTTTCCCTTTTCTCTTTGCCACATATACACCATATATAAAATTACTGAAGAAGTTAAAAGACTGCCAAATGCATGTCCCTATATACAATGTCTGGAGGAGCAGCAGCAGAAAATTTAGGTTTATGGCATATAAAAGTGGATTACAAGATAATGCAAACTGAATATACTTGAATATTAAGGCATGCAAACAAATAACAAACAGATTATTAGTCATTAATACTTTGTGACTCCCGTTAATTTAGTTTTTAGATGTAAAATCGAGAGATTTTTTACTGTTGATCAAATAAGAAGGGAAAGGCATAGAAACACTTATGTCAGAATTTTCCTAAGCTCTATTTTCAATATTTTATATTTTTTACTATTTTACCAAAAGTGTGTTTTATTTTGCTTACTACAGAGATTTATATTTTTTATTTTAAATGATCATTCTAGATTTATGGAACCCATTTCAACAAAAAAAATGGGTAGGAAATTGCAGGGTTTTTTTCATTGTTATTTACAATAACATTGTTATTTAGCTTTATTTTGTTCTATTGTATTATACAGGTACTCGATACCTAAAATATTTAATATTTGGTTTTGTCCTTGCATCATGTCATAAGTACATTTTTGTGATCAAAACTTTATGGAATGAATATGTTCTGTTTTCAAGGAATATCTTTTTCCATTTGTTTCATGTGCTTAAGTAATATGTCTATTTGATCTCTCTTTACTTTTTTTCTAATAATTAGAATTAAAATCATGATAGTTGATGTAAAGTATGATTATTTGGAAATCAAAGACTTGACTGTAGCTCATTAAAAAAAAGTCTGTATTTTTTAAAAACAACATACTTGCTTTCTGGTAACCATGGCAGCACAGTGAGAGTGTCAGAACTTACCTTAAGACTTGGGGAAAATAATTCTGGAAGTAGATCAGAACTGGATTGCTACTGTTACACATAACTTTTGATTTCTTTTAAAATTCTACTCATAACTCGTTCAGCAAATACAGTCAATAGGCTGAGAGACAAGTAATCTGAAGAACATATTCAGGCTTTTCAGTGGTGGGGCCTAGAAGCTAATTTTTGCACATGAATTATACAGTTGGTGGCTGTGATGGCCTGAAGAAACAAATGGCATGGCATATTCGTGCTCCACATATGACATTTGTTTTTCAGGTTTTGTATGCTACTTTAATGTCACGACCTGAATATAAAAGTCCTGTGCAATGTGAGACACTCCTTCCTTGCCTACCTGGGGGGAGGAAATGAGAATCGGAAAACAGTTTTTAAACAGTTTTCAAACACCAACAACAAAATGGACATTTTTTCTCTTTCTGTTCCCATTTGCTGCTTCTATGGGTGTGTATTTAAGTGCTCATGGGCTGAAGAGCCTGAGTCTGTGCTGTTGCAGACGTTCTCATGTGGTACCTTAAAAGCTGTTTCCAGTACCACCAGAAGCAAACGGTATTATGCCTGGGTTCAGTTCGGATGGAAATCACCCAGCTGGACCACCCCTTCTGTGATTTTGGATAAATCATATCAACGCTTCTTTATTTTCGAAAAAATCAAATAGAAAGACTTGCAGGACATAAAATCTGCCTCTAATTATTGAGAGTCCTTCTTTGTCTGCTAGGTAACTGCATTTCGGTTTTAAGGAGCTGAAATGCACTGTCATAGAGATCTGGAATGTTACAGTGTGTTGCTTTGTACGGCTCAGTTCAATTAGTGCACTGGTTATTTCTCTTGTCTGGCATTTTTATATACACAGATGACAAATAACATAGCCCTATGTCAAGTGTTTTTGTTTATAAGTGTAGGGGCTACTGTCCTGCAAAACCTAACACAGTAATAAAATATGATTGCTACAATCACAACCTAACTAGATCTTACTTGTTTCTTTTGTCAAAGCAATGGAATTGGGTTTTCACATCAGTAGTCCACATTTGATTCATATTTCTATTTAACAGCTGGAAGCTGTCATGGGTGAAATGAGACTTGTCAGCCTCAGAAAGAGGAGCAAGTATTCATCTCTAAACTGATTTCAAAATGAAATTCTCATTTTTAAGAAACTCTAGGAGTGGCAACAAGATTACAGAATATCTGTTTCAGGTTATCTAGGGAAAAGCATAATGACTTTTGAGTATGTTTTCGTGCTGAGCTAGCTTCAAAAAGCTCATGCACAGCATTTGATCATTTCTGTCAATTAATTACCATGAGCTCCATTTTACACAGATGTAAAGCTGAACTGCTCTGATATTAGCTAGAAATGGAACACTGATAAAATGTACCTTGATCTAGTTTAAAGCAAGAGGGAGATTCTTCCATTAGGTTGGAAGACTAGAGAGTCTGACTAACACAGTTAAATTCTCAAGAAGGACTATTCAAAATGTATTAAAAGTTAAATGAATTTCTGGGTTGAATTACTAATACCATCATATTACACATAAAGATAAAATATATTAATTGTTCCATAAAACAATGTATTTTACCTGTCATTAAAAAAAAAAAAAAAAAAAAAACAAAAAACCAACCACTCATCTAATAGAGCAGATCATCTGAACAGGTGAGTCTTTGAATTAATTTGGGAAACATGCTTTAATCAATAAAATTTTAGTTTTAGGTAGTGATATAGTGTTTCAACTCTGTAAGCATCTGTAAGGAAGGCATGGTGATTTATAAAAGGTGATTAATGGGCAAAACCTCAAAAAGGAGGTCTTTGTTTTACTTATCCTTTTGTATGGGGGCCAAAAACGTTGCTTATTGAAAGCTTGTCACAGTTTACTTACACTGTGAGGACTGGAATATATTTGAGGAGCCTGTGTAACCTCTTTGCCCCTTTCCCTCACGAATTAACGGGTTGACATGAATAAGTTGCTGACTCTGTGTAAGAAAGAGGGAAAGGAACTATGAATTATCAGTTTGACATTTCACCTGAATAAACAGACCCGACAGAATGATTGAGGCTACGTATTCAAGACAGAAGTGTGTATCTGACACATAGATGCCATAGAAAATTGTGATGAATTTCATTGGGTTTTTTTATTATTATTGTCATCGTGAGAAAAGTAGGAGTGAACACGTTGCAGCTGACATTCACCTTGCTAATCTCAATGAAGGAGAGAAAAGACCCAAAGTGAAGTAATGTTTTAAAAATTTGTGCTGTATATTTTAAAGATATTCAGGGTCTGAGATATTGTATACAGCTGCACATCACTGTGTACAAAAGAAAAGCATTTATTTTTACTTTTTTACTTAATTTCTCTATAACTTGCAACTAAGCCTTTACAGAATTAGTAAAAAAGTTAGAGCATATATTTTTATTTAGAGAAATGTTCTTCTCTGAGATTGTTCACTGATCTATGATATGGTGTTTTTTTCTTTTTGAATACTGTCCCTAATTACAGCAGTTACAGATAGACAATTTAGGGCGCAAGATGTTCTAGTTTTATTTCAAGTATGCTCTGAGCTACTCTGTAAAAAAATCAGGACAAATTATGTACTGCTGCTATTTTGATTCTTGCACTTTGGTTTGAAAAGCGGAATTCTGTCTTTTGAAGTAGTGTCATGTAATATCCACTCCGCACATTCATGGTATTCCAATGTCAATTTAAGTCATCTTAATAGCTACTGGACACTTTCAAGTGAGGAATACAAACAATTACATTTATTTTTTTCAACCAAGTCTGGAAAAAGTGCTAAAAACATATGCTTAAGAGAAAAAATGGTGCTCAGTTTTCTGGTATGATCCTTCTTATACAAACTTCCATATGTTCCCTGATGCTTACACACAATGTCACAATCATTTTCTCTGAGTAGGAGCCTGAAAAGTGCATACAGGAATATAAGTACTATAAAAAAACCCCCAAAAAAACAGTCATAAATCCTGTCTCTGGAGTTAGGCATTTTATACTAAGTTGTCAAAATGCTTCATTGTACTAAGGATTCACAATTCTGAAGTCCCTCCTGGAATGGGACACTCAAAAAGAAGATCAGTATTCTTTCTTAATAGATGTGGACAGATCAGCAAAAGGAATAGTCCCTCTTCTGAACAGAAGTACTTTGTACAAAATAATGCAAGGGGAAAAAAAAAAATTGCTACCTGAATTTTAGGTGCTCAAAAGTAAATGCCCATGATCTACTTTTGGATTTAGCCTTGTAAATGGTACTTTAAACATGAAGCTGTTTGTGGATTTAGAAGATAAAATGACCACTGAGGAGCCATCTAATACAGTTATGTATTAAATTGGGAGTTCTTGGGAACTGTAATTCTTATCCAGCTTCTGGTGTATCCACAGACAAATTGCTTACAGATTTAACTTACAGAACTTCAACTACGATAATACAAAATTTAGTTGGAATATACTTGCTTTATTTCTTGGGAGTATTGTGCATCCCTTACAATCATTGTAGCTAGACATTTGGTATTTATTCTAGTCAGTTAAATACACTTCCTAGAATGTCAGCACTGCACTTCAATCACAAGTACTACAATGCATTGTAGATTTAGCCCTAGAAACTTAATTTATGTATATACATGTAATTATTTATTTTATAACTGGGTAAAATATGTCTTTTATCGACAAAATGTTGCTAAAACTATTTAGCTGAAATATTAAACACAAAAATAAGATCTTAATATTAAAGATTTGCTCTGTTAAATTTTATGTCTTTGGAATGTGTCATCTCTTTCTTCTCCACTTGAACCAGGAGATAAACACTTATTAATAGATCCAGTCTGTTACTGACCCCTTTTATGGTTATAATATGATTATTATTTTGTTTGAGGCAGGTGGATCAAATGACAGCTCTTGTATTGGCTTCACTTAGTTTCTGCCATAAACATAATCAGTGGAAAGATTAAAATGTTAATGAACATGCTGTTTAAGATACAGACTAGAATTCAGTTCTGCTGTCACAGTATGTTTGGCCTCATGTTACCCGTGTGACACAGTGATCATATCTATTAAACCTGCTGTATACCAACTTACATAACTTCTCTTATTTTTCTCTTGGTATCAGAAGATTATTTCCCTCAGCAGGTACCCAAAAAGAAAAGCAACTCCTACTCCTTTATTCTTCTGATAATCTGAGTCATTGGCAGTTTTCCCTTCTACACTTTTTAATCAGAGCTTTTAGAAATGTAGTATATTTGTAAGCACTGGAAAAAACGTTGTCATTCAGGAATATGGAAACAAATAGTGGAAAAGAATAAAAGAAAAAAAAACACCACACTGATTGAGGAGAAAAGCTATTTAACCATCTGTAAATCATGGTTTTGTTCACTTTTTCTTGGATGAGTAATAAAGTAAATTTGGCCAGTATGCACTGTTCAGTAATTAAGAAAGATATAAATATCATCCTCATATGTGCTTCTGGGTCCTCCAGTGAGTCAACAGATTCTCCAAAGAAAAGAAAACAACAATAATATAAAAATTAAATGTCATCAACTATGAGTGGTCAGTTAGAGTGAATTAAAATGAACAGCTGAGGTCAGTGACCATAGAAATGGTATCCAGTTCTGAACAGGATTCTGAGCTTGCAATGCTGTGCGGACCCTTGCTCTGTTGTTTTGCTTAGTTCAGTTGAGTCACCCATTAAGCACAACATAAAAACCTTATACAAGCTGCAGTCTTTTCCAGTATTGTCCATGAAAACTGTTTGTGCTGACCTTGGTGCATGAGCTTATCCTTTCTCTTTGAAAATCCTTTTCTCTTGCAGAAGTACCCAACCTCTGCTGGCTTCCTATCCTTGGCCCAGTACCTTGCTCCTTGGTCTTACTCTTGATTTGATTTAATATTTGTCTGTATCTCCAACATCATGGAGAATTAAGATATTCAGTGTGGTTAATACCCTGAGTGAGCAGCCTCACTCCAAATGTGCTCTGTATTCTCACCTTGTGTAATGGCACAACATATTCAACTCTTCAGAAATGCTGAAAACAGTAATCAAATCTTCTATTCCATGTAACAGAGGCAGTTCAATTGATTTGGACATGACATCTTGGAATCTTTCTTTCCAGGAAGACAAATACACTTTTCATTCCAGAACTGGTTTGAGGTAATGCTCCTCCCCAAAACTTACTCAGAAGGTCATGTAGTGAAATACTATAAGACCATTTAAAAGTATTCCTAGAAGAATACCTACAAGTATTTGTAGAAGAATGTCTAAAAGTATTTGTAGAAGAGTATCTCACGAGCAGGCTAGAGACTTCAGGCGATAATAAAGGAATTGTACCGCTGTCCTGTTTAAGCCAAAGTGAAATTTCAAGACCTCAAGGACTTCTTATTTTATCTATAAATTTCTAACATTGTATCTGAAAAGCAGTGCTTACCGCAGTATCTGAAATTCATGTCTTTCACTGTCTTTGAGTGTCTTTGTCATGCTACACAATCATACTCATTCTTATGGAATTTTTTTCTCTGACCCAGATAACACCCCCCACTCCCCCAAATGATTTAATTTCAACAGGAGAGAAGGTTAGAGAACTAACCACAACAACATATAAGTAGTTTTATTACGTGGGCAGTATACAGAAAACTAAAGAAGTCAACTTGGATTAACTAAGGTAGACAAGGTATTTAATTTTTTTGAGAGAGAGACTGTTCTAACTACTAAGCTGCATTACTAAAGAAAATCATCATCAGCTGGTGAGTTTCTTATTTTGTGAGAAATTCAGTCTTCTTGGTGCTACGTTAGAATTATTCTGAGCTCATCTCATCTAATTGTTTCAAGAGAGAACAATGGTTAGAGAGTACAATGCTTAGGCCTGTCAAGGGGACCGTTAAGAGATGTTGCTTCTTGGCAAGTACAAAACTGCAGCTATTAAGTTGGGGAAAGTAGGCAGAAAGTTAGGACCCCTCACAATTTAAATGGCTCCGGCTTTAGAGGGCAGCTCTGGTCACAAACTTCCATGTTCTACCTAGGTTTCACTTAAGTTGTTGTTCTAAGTGGCTTGCTCATAGTCACAAAAAAAGTCCGAGGAAGGACAGAGAACTTAATTTTTATGTATCAGTTTATCTTATTTTCTATATAAACAGATCTACCTCAGTGAACTATCCCACAGTTAGTTATTTTCTAATTATAAGCTCTTTCTCATGATCAAAGCCTACTTGATTAAATTCAAATGCAAACCTTGGACAGTGGACCAATAAGTATAAATTCAATGCAAATTCCTAAAGGTTACATTGAAAAATTAGATTATCAATGCAGTATGCCCATGGCTAACTGTTTTGTTACCTCTTCAGATTTTTGACACAATGCTAAATATTTTACTCTGAAAGCCAACCAAAAAATTAATATCAGTTATCAGACTGAAAAAGCAGATAGTGCATAGATTGACAAATATATATTAAATAACTAATTGAGGAAATTAAAATTTTATTTCAACACAGTCATTTTAACCCTTATTGATAGAAAAAATTAAAATTTATAGTCACCTTCAGGATTATTGCAGAAATGGCAGTGCTCAGTAAGATGCTAGATAGCTATTTTTAAAGGAAGAGAAAAAGACTGCCTTGTGAATCAATAAAATATGTTATAAAATGGAAGTATATTTACACATAAATAGCAATGTAGGGTGAGTTTATAACCTGACGCTGGTGAAAAATGGAATTTTCCAAGCTTCTAAGCCACTGAGACAAAGCAAAATGTTGGGTTTATTTCTTTTGAAAATAATGCCTCTGGATATCCCAGAAAATAAATAAATAATAATATAAAATTGCTCTTTATTACTGACTCTTAATCTGCTCTGTTATTTCGAAGCAAATTACTGAATTTCCTACGTTTCTGAATGAAGTGGTACTGCAAAAAGAAACAACTCTGTTTACTCTGAGCCATGTGTTTAAACCTTACACATATCTTATCATGTGGTCTGCAAAGGGCAAATGTTTAATGGTAACTTAATTTTTATGTCAAGTTTTTGCTTTACCTTCCTGTCATATGCTGTGAAAAATAAATGGTAATATTTTTTAAGGATATTTTTATTTCTTTTGCCTATCAGATAAAATCCTGCACCCCCTATTATTACCGATATTTTATCAGTTGATTTCACTGAGGTCATGGTTTTCCATTTCCTTGTGTTTGAGTATTATATAATACTAAGACAGTAAAATAATTTTTCATGACTTTGCAGTCAATGTTTGATCTTTGCAATTGGTGCAAAAGTATCATTACCTGCAGCAAGTCATGAAATAACACTGGAATCCAAAATACAGTGTGGAAAGTAATGACATAGGAGCTTATAATACTTTTATATCAAAATGTCTTTAACGTTATGAGAACTTAATAGGTTTGATGACTATATGTGAGTGCTAAATAGTTTTATTATAAGCCACAAAGACAGCATAATACAGTTGTTATACAGTGATGTGGGACAGTTTCTTCTCTGCCTTCCCCTTGTGACCTTGAGCAATATAGAGATGTGATGTAGATCATTATTTAAGTATCTGGATTAATGAAGGCACAATATTTTTAAATTGGTATCTTTCATAAATCATAAATTAAAATGAAAAGGCAAAAATGGGTTTGTACATTTTCAGGTATGGACAGCTTCACCTCTGGCAAGTGTTAATGACTGATGGATTTTGCAGTCTTGCGGCACTCTTACTACGGTGTCAAGTCCTTAACTAAACGCAAGCATAATGTGAACTTATGTGTTCCATCTGGTGGAACTGTATTGAATCATTGGTGAGTGAACTTCACTCACTGGAAAACTTCAGCTTTTTAGAGCACTTAAGTTAACAGTACTTGTTGGCAACAGTAGCTTGTTGTGTGTGGACAATGAGCTGAAGGGAATCATGGATACATGCTTTCAGTATGGTTGGCCTGGTTTTTGCAAGCTCAGTTGTCTATTCCTAGGGTCTGATGAATTCAACACCTGTGAAAATCTTGTGTTTGCAATTATCAAAGGAGTCTTCATCTTTCATGATGCAGCTTCATCTTTAATGAGCTTCATCTTTAATCTCAGCAGGTTTGCATAATTGCGTGTGCGTTGTGGAAAACCTCGGCCAGCCCCCCTCAGAAGTACATATAGTGAATGCGTCTGATTCTGAACTGTAGCTTTCGTGTGACTTGTAGGAATTTCCTCATAGAAATGGGGGAAATAGAATATATGCCAGTTCACAATATATTCTATTTCATGGGGAAAATATATTTAAATTATAACTTACTGCTAAAACTGAAATTTATCCTTTCACCTCTACCCTTTAAGCCATATTTTAATCAGACTAAAATACAAATGGTTAATTACAATAAAAAGGTAAATACTTGACAATTTCTCCCCACAGTTCCCAAGTGTGGAATTTCTTAGCTATGTGAAAATATATTTATTTAAATTGTTGCACTGATCTGGAGGTAAACATAAAAACAAATGTTGCTATGAGTGAGCAGGCTCTTCATGACTTCAAGAAAAGCTGGATGAATAAGCTCCCAGACTGACTGAAAGCTATGCATCTGCTGAGCTTTAAATTGCTTCATTAAGCTGGTATAAATCTTATATCCAGTTGATGAAAACGGGGTTGGATGCAAAGGAGAAGTGGTCAAATTCCCTTGGGAAACACAAACAGAACACAATCAAATGAGAAAAAAACTTTTTTTGTTGAGTGTTTTTTTTTGGTTTTTTTTTTTTGGTTTTTTTTTGTTTTGTTTTTTTGTTTTTTTGATTGCTGATTCACTCTCTAAGAATGAACAAAACCACTATTGGATTCATGTAAGGGCAATCTATTCTCAGGCCTTGTGATCACTAAGAAATAAAAAGGATAAGGGGGACATACCAGCTGTTTTGTTTATAGCAAGTAGAAATCCCCAGCTGTTGTAGAAAGGAGTGCCATAAATATAATGTTAAACTACAGAGATCCTGTATTTTAACGAAGTGTTGACAGTTGCAATCCAATGGGATGATAATTTCCTAGTGTATGAAGGTGCTAGATTTTACTCAAAAAATCCTAAAAGAATTATCTTTAGCATGTGAAAATTATAAGGTTTTTTATATTTTCTGTTGCAGAAATTAATATTTTTTTATCTGACTTTTTAAAGCAAGAGGGATGGTCAAACTATCTTTATAAATTTTTGAAGCTAAAACACTCTTGTAGTGAGAAACACTGGCGAACTTGAGTTTTAAATGAAGTCTAACTGCTGTCTATGGCTTGCTGAACTAATAGAACAATACTTTGGAAGATTTCTTAATCATTTTGAAGAAACACAATACCATCTGTAAGAGTGTTCTGGGCCCAAATTCACCTGGGCAGTTTTTGGATAATGGTTTCTCCTTGTATAACTGCCCAGAATGGCCTTATGAGCTTATGTCATCTGGTGTCATCATGACAATATTTTCCCGTTCAATGGTATTTAAAAACATTATAGTCATTTAATAGGTAAATTACGGAAAAAAAGAGTTTGAAATATCTTCTTGAAAGTAGTTATGTTGTTGAACTTCAAAACTTTCATTACCTGTCCTTTCTTGTTTATCTCTTTCTTTTCTGCCTTTCTGCGTTTCAGTAATCTGTCACTTCTTCATCAGAATAAGTTTAATGCAGTTTTATTTTTGTTGGCTGTACAGATCAGTGTTATTCTAATTCTACTGAAGGAGTTACTTAAAGCCTATGATGGAGCATATATGGATCACCAACTCATTTTGCTACAGTAGTTTTCCTGTCTTCTAAAAACTTGGATGAAATTATGTGGAAAAATACTATATAGCACTCTTTATATTTATTTGTCCACTTGAAATATGTATTTTTTTGTCATGGTATTTTGGTTACAGCACTTATTTCTACTCAAATCTGTATTTTCTGTCATCAAGTCTGTCATCTTACTTAATTATGAGGCAGTATCTGTTACTAAGCGTATACTTTTGTACACCCATAGAAGTAATGCCCTTGTATCTCACTATTAGGGTTCCAACTTAATATTTTAATTTATATCTTTGTACAAAAGAGATATTGGGGGGGGAAAAAAAAGTTAAATCCAGTTTATGGCCTCTAATTTGATGAAATGTTTAAGAGACAAAACAAATTATTACTTTTTTAATGTAATCAAAATTATGTAGACCAAAATTATTAAAATAACTTAGTGTGACTTTTTATGCATATTTTCATGTAAAATGAACTGGTTTGCCCTTTTGTGACCATGTCATAGTTTTAAAAATTAAATTTAACACAGATGACTCAGTGTATGTGAAGAAATTATTTATAAGAAGGTTTAATCATGACCCTAACTTGCTGCCCGATTATCTGCAGTAAGACACTATCTTGAAATCTCTAAAGCTTATGTTAAGAAGTGCAACACATGAGAATTCTTCTAATAAAAGTCTTTGCAAACAAAAAAAGACCTCCTGCTGTATATGTAATCTGACCATTAAAATTAATCTCAAATTCATTCTTTTATTTTGAGCCAGGTAAGTAAAAAACATTGAAAGCTTGAAATTATCCTCAGGATGGGAGTAACTGACAAATTTTAGAGGAAATGCAGCAAAACTTACAGTGGAAAATTTCATTCAATTAATTCTGCCTGTGAATGTATTTGTGGATTGAAGCTTTTGTGCTCTAAAATCTTTCTTTTCATACATTAATTCCAACTTTCTAAATTCAAAACAGCCCCAGTATATTCAGTTATTTTATACAATGATAATCTTTTACACCTTTTCTCCATATACTGTCATGGCAAGACATTAGGTATATATGCCTTTTTTCCTTTTCCAGCAACCACATTATTCACTAATGTGTGAAATAAGTAATTTCTAGTATACTTGATAAAGAATAATTGAATTGTTTTGGATTCATTTTTGAAGCACAATTATTTAATGACCAAAACCATGTCTGGAACTGTTAGGTTTTATTTTAACATGAATCAACCTTTTACAAAATTAAAATGTAAATAAACATAAATCTAAGGAGCTTAATGAACAATCAAGATATGGCTCTAATACGTTAATTAGTGCCTCTAATATCTTGTTTCATTGATACAGTGTCATTGTACTTATGTGTGACTTCTTGGCTGGAAAAGCGACTGCTATTTACATATGTCAGCTTTTATTTTCATCATAATAGTGAGATGAAATATTCATTCATTGTAAAGTCTTGTTCGGTTTAGAAACTTGTCAGTCTGCTTTAGAAAAACTGCCATTTCTTATAAAATCTTTCCACAGTGAATTTTAGGATCTTCTTTTCTCTAACCTTCATGCAGCATTTGACAAGGCCTTCTTGTAGGAGATTCTTGCAATTTTTTGTTTAATTTGAAAATTATTTAAAACAAATTATTGAATGAATGAGTGTTCCTGTGTTTATGTATTTATTTTTTTTTTAATTCAGAACCTTTCTATAGGTTGGTGATGTTAGTAAGTTAGTAAGTGTTAAAATGAGTGAATGTCCAAATAGACTGTCAAAACTTAAGTTTGAAATTGTAGGTGTTGCAGCCTGAAGCATGAAGACCAAATATTTGTTACTAACCTAAAAGCTACTGAAGAAAGATATGCAGTACAATGCATCTATACAAAATAACTTTTTACTTTAAAGTCCAGCCCTTCAAAGGGTTTCATCACATACTTTACATGAGCATGAGTAGATCATTAATGTGTATTCAGATTCCAAATGCATCTAAAGCAGGGCGTCTTGTCTGGAGTAGAACCGATATCATGACAAGGGAGATCTCATGTTGCTTGTCTTGCTGCATAAAACAGATGTTGCACCATCTCTTCCTCCTGCCTAATATTGCTGCTTGATTAAAGTAAAACATTTCCCAAATGCTGAGCTAAATTAGGTTGTTAATGTATCTGCTAACTGTTTAATATTATGATTACAACTTTTAAAAGTCTGATTTCTTTTACAGTTCTCCTGTACTATTGTGTTAGAATTAGAACATGTGAAATGTTAATAGAATTCTTAGGGATTCCTATTCTTACTATGTTATATGCCAAGTAAAACAATAAAGATGACCTCCAAAGCTGTGGAAACTCCAGTCCACATGATCCCAACTGAGAAAATGGAAGGAATCATACTAATTCATTCTCAGTCAGTAACAAAAGAACATATTTTTTAATGAAATAGAAATTTAAATCACCAGTGTTAACCATAGTGGTTGTATATAGACTGAAAAGCTGTCCATCACATTAATGAACTCACAGCTTCTCTTCAGCTATCTCTGCAGAAAGGCCTGAGAATATGAAAGTTTTGCAGTGTATAGTAGCACGGCACGATGAGAAGTTCCAAAGTTAAGTTGCATCTACTGCAAATGCTCTGTCTCTATACTACAGACATGTCTGGTGGTTGAAGCATCTTTGATGTTCTCAAACACTGTTAAAGAAAGAGAAAGGCAGAGTTCTCTTAGACTCTACAGTAACTAATATTAAAAAAAAAAAAAAAAAGACAAGGATCTTTCCTCACTGTTCTCCCTCCCGTGTGATTTCAAATGCTTTTTCTTATATTAGTCTCATGGAACACACACCATTTTCTCTAGCTGATGAAGAACTGTGTGCAACTGGGATACAGTTTGAAGAATTATCTATGTAAAACAGTATTTTACTTTGATATTTGCCAGGTTTATGTACACTTACATGTCCTTTGAAAACAGAGAGGCTATATTAAGAATGTATTAAAAATACATTGGCAGAGGCTGATATTTAGACTAGTCTTAAATTTATTTGTCATAAATACAGGTTTACAAACTTTAAGTTTATATTCATAGTACAGAGGAACATTGTAAGTGTTTTAAGATAAATGCTATTAATAAGTGCATAGCTGTGCCAAAGCTTCTGCATAATTGATATTTATTTCGAAGCTTTGCAAGCTTTAAATAGGGAAATTACCTTACATTTTCCTTAATAACTTCATTGCTTTGAAATTTTAAAATTCTAAAATGAAAACAGATGATAGTTAAAATACAGATAGTCTGTGAATAAGCTTTGAAAGTAAAGAGCAGCAATTTAAGTTTCATACGATAAAGAAGAAAAAATCAGAAGAAAGATGTAAAATGCATGAAACATCCTAGGTAAATGAAACTTTATAGAGTATCATTTTAAAAGAATACAAAATGATAAGACATGGGTCTTTCAAGGGCATACAGAAGTCCTTTTCTTTAAAGGTAAAACAGTGGGAGATTGGACATGTGATTGGATGAATAGTAGATGACATCTGTAAGGGATGCTTTCAGAAAGAGACTGAAAGTTTTAAACGTATTCTGGAAGTGAGAAACACACATCAAAGGTGATACTTTCTCCTTCCACATGTTATGGATCTCAGTAGTAGTGCATAATATTTCATAGCAGTGGATAAAGGGAAAATCTGACAGGATTGAAACAGAGGAAGATTAAGGTCTCTGACAGGGATTCACTTGGGCATTTTTTCATGTATTTTCAGTCTGAATGATAAAAAATGTTGGAGGAAAAAAAACCACATTAAAATCTTTAATTGCAGAATCATAGAATAGTTTGGATTAGAAGGGACCTTTAAAGGTCCTCTAGTCCAACCCCCCTGCAATAACCAGGGACATCTTCAACTAGATCAGGCTGCTCAGAGCCCCGTCCAACCTGACCTGGAATGTGTCCAGGGATGGGGCATCTACCACCGCTCTGGGCAACCTGTGCCAGTGTTTCACCACCCTCATAGTGAAACATTTCTTCCTTAGATCTAGTCTAAATCTACCCTCTTTTCGTTTAAAACCATTACCCCTTGTGCTATTGCTACCGGCCCTGCTAAAAAGTCTGTCCCCATCTTTTTTTAGAAGTCCCCTTGAAGTAACTGGAAGGCTGCAATAAGGTCTCCCCAGACCCCTCTCTTCTCCAGGCTGAACAACCCCAACTCTCTCAGCCTTTCTTCATAGGAGATGTGCTCTGTCCCTCTGAGCATTTTTGTGGCCCTCCTTTGGACCTGCCTCAACGGGCTCATGTCTTTCCTATGCTGAGGTCTCCAGGGCTGGATGCAGGATTCCAGGTTAGGTCTCACCAGAGTCGAATAGAGGAGCAGAATGACCTCCATCTACCTGCTGGCCATGCTTCTTTTGATGCAGCCCAGGATGCAGTTGGCCTGCTGGGCTGAGTGCACTTTGCCGGCTCGTGTCTTCTGTGAGGATCTGCTCCATGATCTTACCAGGCACAGAAGGGAGGTTAACAGGCCCATAATTCCCAGGGTCCTCCTTGTTACCTTTTTAAAAAATGGGTGCAATAATTCCCTTTTTCCAGTCTCCAGGGTCTTCACCTGACTTTTCAAATTTCATGGAGGGTGTCTTGTGAACTACATCAGCCAGTTCGCTCAGGACTCTGGGATGCATCTCATCAGGTCCCATCAACTTGTGTATGTGCAGGTTCCTGAGGTGGTCTCAAACCTGATCTTCTCTTACTGTGGGAGGGACTTTTCTCCTCCAGTCCTCGTCTTCCAGTCCATTCCCTTGAGAGCTGTGGGAGGAGACACTGCCAGTGAAGACTGAGGCAAAGAAGCCATTGAGTACCTCATCCTTCTCCTTACCTGTTATTACCAGTTTGCCAGTCTTGCTCAGGGTGGGGTGTATATGTTCAGGTTTACGAAAGCGTACCTCAAGGAGAGTACTCTTTCTTTGACCTTCCTTATCTGGCTGACATACCCGTAGAAGCCCTTCTTATTATTCTTTGCATCCATTGCCAAGTTCAGCTCTAGCTGCACCTTGGTCCTCCTGACCTCATCGCTACAAAACCAGGCAGCCTCTCTGTACTCATCCCAGGATACCTGTCCCAACTTCCACTGCCTGTGCATTTTCTTCTTGCCCTTTGGTTTTCCCAGCAGGTCTCGACTCAGCTGTGCTGGCCTCTTGCCTTCCTTTCCTGATTTCTGACACCTGGGGATCGAGAGCTCGTGCGCTCTATGGAAAGCGTCCTTAAAGATCTGCCAGCTCTGTTCGGCTCCCTTGTCCCTGAGGGCAGTTTCACAGGGGTTCCTGTTGACAAACTCCTTGAAGAGCTGGAATTTTGCTTTCCTGAAATTCAGGGTCCTGACTTTACTCTTTGCCTGCCCCATATCCCTCAGGATTATGAACTCCACCAGCGCATGGTCGCTGCAGCCCAGGCTGCCTCCAATCCTGACATCACCAGTTAGATCACTTGCGTTGGTGACCAACAGGTCCAGTATGGCATGCCCTCTGGTAGGGCTGTCTATTACCTGGCATAAAAATTTATCCTCCATGCACTCCAGGAGTATCCTGGATTGCCTACAGCTCACCATGCTACTTCTCCAGCAGATATTGGTGTGGTTGAAGTCCCCCAGCCGGATGAGTGCCTGCAAGTACAATGCCTCCTGTAGATGGAGTAAGAAAGCTTTGTCAATAGGCTCTCCTTGATGAGGTGGCCCGTAGTAGATAACCATAAGGTTTGTCTACTGGTATTTGTCTATTGTTAAATATTTACCAATATTTAGATAAATTCCAAAATACTGTCAGGTAAACTGGCATATTAACATTTAAAATTATATATATATATATTTATAAATGCACTAAAGTCCCTGGTGTCCCTGACCCACTAAGGTACTAAATAGTTTCACTAATTTGAGAAATTTGTTCCTTTTTTTCCATCTGGAAAGATTAAATCAGACAGGCTTGTTTTACAGGGAATTGGATTTATTTTGTTATGACAGCATGTCATGCAACCACCATCTGTTAAAAAACACTTAGTTCATTGGGGAAAGTAGAAGCTAATACCTGGGCCATGTTTAACAAGGCCAGTAGACACTGAGGAAGATGTGCCGAGTTCCAGATGTATGACACCTGCTTTGTTTCAAGAGACAGTATTTCTCTGGGTAAACGATAGTTTGAATCACCCTTCCCTGATACTGGTGTCAGAATGTGTTGACAGAGGAAGGCAGGGGCTGAGCCAAAAATTTTGCAATCATCATCCATTTGGAGAGAACACTTCATTCAGTGCTGTGAGTAAGGTCTCAGTCAACATTTTCTGCTGTCCCAAACAAAATACTTACGCATTTTATGTCTGTAATAAGAGGTAACTTCAGAGTGTTTGTGCTTAAAACATGAAAGCAAAGGCAGTGTTCTCCACCTTGTATTACAGTTGTTACCATAAAGTTCAAGTTTAATAAACTTGATATGTAGAATAACAGTATCAGTCATATTGCTTATTTTTGTGTTTTGGTGATCCAGTAGTCAAAATTGAACCTCACCTCCACTACACTTCTGTGCTAAAAGTAGTAAATTTTTTTTTTTTTAATGAAAAAATTGCAGAAATATTAGTAGGAAGATTATTTATTTTAAGGAACATCAGGGTACAACAGGCTGCTTTTCTAGCAAGATCAGGTTTTGACTATAACAACATTTCAATGCTGACATTTCCCAAGAAATTATGAAAGTAAATTCTCAGAATAAAAAACATGTTTACAAACTAGTATAGACTTGTTCTGAAAACCTTTATTCACACACACACAAATCTTTATCAATCTAAGTAATATTCATAAAATTAACAGGATTGGAATCTTGGTCTGGAGTGTGTTCAAGATGATAAATTTGAGATGCTGTACTTTTGACCAGATGAACTGGATTTTTACTAATGTTTGGGTTTTTTATTTATCAGGAAATATATTTTTAAGTAAAACATATTTTTAATTTGTCTGCAAAAATGTTTCTGAGATTATCATAATCTTTCTTCATCTAGTTTAAAAAAATATTTCTGAAACAAGCAGTATACAATATAGTAAGTAGTGTTAAAAAGATGTGAAGAAAGAGATGATTCCTTTCCTTTCCTATATTTTTAAATCATTCAAAAAAAAAATGCAGACAAATGTTGAAATACACTGTAATTATTGCAGTTTCTCTACTTCAAGAAGAATCTATGCTGAGGTCAAGAATTTTGGTACTTATAGTGCTTTGTCTTAGTTATATCTTTGTAGTGCTGTAATACAGGTTTTATTTCTTTAAATCTTCTCCTGTAAAACTTTGGATTTCTATATAAATTAATTGTCCTTGATGCTGCCAAAACAGACATAAAGATTTATAGCACATACCATATGATTGTATGTATCTTGCTTGGGACCGCTCTGTTTGCTGCTATATTCAATTTGAAAGCATATCACTGTGTGGGAAAACCAGCCACTTTTTACATCTCATCTCTCATCACCTTTCAGCTGTAATGCTGTCATCTGTAATCCACTCAGGCTGGTGTAATTTACTGTGTGCAGCTAAAATACTCCAACTAACTTTTTTTTTTTTTATTCAGGAAGAACATTCTGCCCCTTCCTTAAGGTTTTCCCAAAAATCTTTTAAGATTAAAAATGTAATCCACAAATTTCTACTAGCTCTATTCTTCTGTGGAGGAAACAGAAAGGCAGGAAGCATGTAACTATGCAAGGACACACATGTGCTCATGTGCAGGATAGAAAGCACATATCTATTTAGGTTTTACGTATATTCACACTGTTCTCTGTTACTTTATGTCTTTAGGATTAATTCCTTTTAATTCCACATATTTCTTAAATACATTTTTACAAATGAAGAACTAAAAAAGTGAAAATTGAATGTTCCATTTTTTTTGAGTTTTGAAAGAACTTTAAGTTTACATATTTATATACCTAGTAGTATTTAAATATCTGGCAGTCTGGAAGGAGAAAGAACAGAGGACAAAAGGAATGGAACAGTATATGATTCCTACTCTTTCTATTCCTGCTTGAAAGCACAAAGTAGAGATTTTGAGCCTCATGTGCATGAACACATATTGAGCTGCTTACAAATGCATTGCTCTGTATATTTTTGAGGTGAATTTTAACGTCATAAAAATATTTCTGTTTTACAGTTGGGTACTTAGCTTTCATGTATTTCAAGTCCATACGGACAGAAGGTTAAATGAGATTTTATTTTCTTGTACTATCTTAATCTTACAATGGTGTGTTGTGAATATTTCAGAAGGTGACTTCAAGAAATGTTGTTTTTCCTGTCTGAGAAAAGCCATGAATCTTAGTATATCCATAGAAAGATGATTGACTATGGGAAATCAATCATATATTTTTCCACAGAAACAAAACACGTTGTTTTATCATAACAAAAAAAACCAAAACACCAAATAAATCAATTATTTGGGGCTTCTTTTTGGTAATAATTTGTACTGTTGCAAGAAAAAAATATGAATATGCGTATGGTTAAATTCAGACCATGGAAGTTAAAGTGTGGGAAAATTGAAGAGTCATCTTTACAGTTGCATGTCTAATTTTTTTTTTTTTTTCCCTTTACTTTGCAGTGACCCAGGGTGGGGATGCAATTGCATCTGATACGTGTCCTGATCCTGGAATTCCTGAAAATGGGAAAAGGGTGGGCTCTGATTTCAGGTGGGCACATTTAGTTCTCTATATGACCAAGAGGAAAGTATTCCTTGTTACATGTGTACAGAGCATGCAACTACAGATTTTTTCCTAGTTTCCTTAGTTTTAAATGTGTTGAGTCTTTGTCAAAATAGCTCCAGTCCATTGCATATCTTGAATTGTTTTTGCATGTTTCTTTTTTAAGTCAATGAATTTTAAATATAAATTTTAGAGCATAATAATCATGTCTACATAGGAAAGGCAGAACTCTTCGGACAGCATAGAAGAAGAACCAGAGAGAATTGTCTGTTTTCTCACTATTTAAAAGTTGTGAAAAAACTTGGGAAACATGGTAAATTCAGTGTGTAAGGCTGTGATGAATGCCATCTCCTTGCTTTTTTATTTTAAGCTTTTGTTATATTCATTATAAAAAGATGACGTCAAATGGACCCGTTTGGAGAAAGGAAGAAGGTTGCTCTTTAGAAACATCAAGGTGTGGCAGAGATGAGGGTCAAAAGAAGGGTATGGGAGCCTGCAGCTCATGCAGAGATTTATAAATCGTTCAGCA